>NC_063187.1:6094579-6288672 GCF_023159225.1 Perognathus longimembris pacificus
ATCTGTGTATGATGCCCTAATAACTTTCCTTATTTGATTTTTCTGTGCAAAGGATTTTTTTTGTGTGACTGGTTCACTGTATGTCTGACAGGCTATCCTCTGGTGTAATCCACTTGCATCATCCCAAATGGCTTTCATACACATAGTTTTCTTGACAGAGACATTGCACCAAAAACATCACAGCTAACTTCATCCCAGGAAATCATGGCACTTGGGATAAAGAAGAGGAATGTGCAAACATGTTGTCCAAGTCGTGTTTTTCTCCTGCATGCTATGCCGCAGCTGCAGAGCCCCAGGAAAGGGTTTTACACATTCTTCCTGGGGATTCACAAGAGGCTTCATGAAAGGTGGGCTACAAGTGTATTTCTCTGTCAATAAAAAGACACACACACCTATAAAAATATATATGGATATACGTATATGACACAGTGGGCCTCACTACCAGCTACAATTTCATGGTGACAGAAGCTTCACGGATGTGCCTTTTCGTTTTTGCACTTCTTCCCCTGCTTCTCTTCCCTGTCGGGTCCTTGGCTGCCACTAGCTGCTTTTCTACCATGAAGCAGCGTGTGCACATGGACGGTGATGTGATGATTGCTGCGTATTTCCCTCTCCTTATCTTGAGAGTCCATACCCGTAACAACGATGCTCCTGAGCATGAGAAGGAAAAGAAGTAAGTATCTCATCATTTTATTTCCTTTTACTGGTCTGTACTCAAGATGGGCTATGTCTGAGGGAAGTCAAGTTGCACACATGAATGCTCAACCCTGATCTCCCATTCCTATGCAAGACAAAAATCACGGGTTCATTATTTTATTTTGCATCTTCTTTTTAGTGATTTTTCTGCTTGCTAGTATTAGAGGACTCTGGTTTCCTTCCATGTAGCTCTTTCTTTCACTGATGGTAAGATCTTCATGACTTTACTTCAGTCTTATCCCCCTTTTGTTTTTGTGGAACCTACCCTTTGCTTTAGTGATCATTGCTACTGTGTTTTCCTATTCTATTTTTCATTTTCTTCATCTAAATCTTATTATAAAGGTGATCTCTAGAGAGGTGACACTTCCCTAAGTCAGGCAATGAGTCCATTTCTCTTTGAACAATGTTACCCCCTCTATCATATTCTCCTGCTTCCTAACCTCACAATAGCCTTCCCTCCATGTTGTGAAGTTCATTTCCAATGCAGTGTCAAGTGAGGATTACGACTGAATTGATTCATCCTTTGTTGCATTACTTCTCCGTGATTCCTTCATTTCTTTTACTAACCTGAGGTTTGTTATTTTTAGTTCCTTGCGAGGCAATGCAGGTTCTATCATCCAATATCTACCCCCTTAACTTAAGCAAAGCTTGTTACATTTTCTCTCCCTATGAATCATTTTTTTTCATTTATTCCCTTATTATTTCATTTTCCATCTTTAAAATTTCAGTGTAAAGTTGATGTTTCAGAGGGTTTACAGTTACATATCTCAGCAAATGGGTACACTCTTGAACAATGTCATTCCCTTCCTCATGCTCTCATTTTTCCCATCCTGACTTCTCTCTCCACCAAGCTATACAGTTTATTTCTACAATAGTGTCTAATAGATACCACTGCTAAATTGATTGACTTTGTCTCTTCCATTCTGTGCTTTCCATTCCCATTCCCCAATCAGATAAGCTTACACTAGAGAAAGCATAGAGAAATCAAAAATAGTGGGAAGAGTGAATAAATGAAGGATAAATGAAAGAAAGAAAGAAAGAAAAGAAAGAAAAAAGAACATCCCCAAAAAAGAGGGAAAAGTGAGAACAACAAACAGTACAGAAAAAAATATAACCTCATTTCTCATTCCTTGAGAAGCAGTACAAGTTCTTTAGTTTAGTATCTGTCCTCTTGAGTTAAAGAAAGTTTACAGTTTTCTTTTATTCCTCCTTTTTCAATATCCATCTGGTTTTCAGTTTCATTTGTTCCAGTGGTCTGTATATTTCTTGAAATTTGTGTAGGAAAAACAATTCACTTTACCATGTGTTAATCATTTCATTAAACTGCAAACTTTTTAGTTAGTATGATACTATTTACTTATGATTGATGAATAATTCATTTGAATTTCATGTTATGTGTATATTTTCCTTGTTAATTTCTAGCTTTACCACAGTGTGTGTCTGCAAGGGCTCCATACACTTTCAACATTTGAAAAATCTGGTTACTTTGTGTCCCATCTCAGAATTTCTCCTGGAGAACATTAGTATGTTGATGAGAGAAGTTTTATTCAGAAGTTGGATGAACTTTTCTGTTGGTGGGTGTCAGGCTTTCCTAAACTAGTGTGAAATTTAATTCTGGTGCCTCCCTGTTGATTTTTTCTCCATCATCACTCCATTAAATCTTCAGCTATTATTGTATTAAGGACTACCTTCAAGTCTGCTAACCATAGTTCAGTGGTTGTATAATGTGTAAATACATATTTAAAATTTCTATTTCATCTTGTATATTCATTCACTTCAACATACTGTTCTGGACATGTCACTTTTTGTTCCTTTGATGACAGTCTATTGGATGTGAGGTGCTATATAGATACTCCTGGTTTCCTTTAGGGTGCATTTGCATGGATGGCACTTGCTTACACTCACTGAGGGCCACTGATAGGAGAGTTTATTGGCATCAACCTGTCCTGTGGCTTTGAGATATTATTCCTTTACCCACTCAAGCACTTACTGGTAGAACTTCATGCATTTCTTAGGAAAAGCATTATTACTTTTAGGCATTCTCAACCATTAAAAAAGCAAGCCTCAACCATCAGTATTTGCTTTATTAAATACTGTAGTCAACCTTTTCCTCAAGGGTTAAGTCTTGCTTTCAGTTTACTCCTCCGTATGTGTATGTTCAATTAGATTTTCTTCAATATCACTATTTTCTTCTGTTTAGAAGTTATTTACAACATCGTAGGCTTCCACTGTAGAGTTTTGGGTATGCATGCAGTATATGTAGAACAAACTCATCATCTTATTTGTATTTCCATCTTGATTCCATTGTTTCCTTTTTCAAAGAATATGTGATGATTTCAGATTAATTTCTTTAGAATGTACACAAACACACAATACAGACACACACACAAACACACACCACTGCACATACAGACATAACAGAGAAAACAAAGTACTTTCAGTCTCCTTACTCCTTTGTTTTCTTGTATTTCCCGGATCTCAGTCTAAAAATATTGGGAACCTGGTAGTGGCCCATGCCTTTTACACTGGTATTTTATCATGTATACCATGGTATTTATCATGGCGTACTGGAGATTTCCATGTAAAGCTTGTTCATAATTTATTTGTCATTCCCTGTGTAGAAGGTTCCTCTGTCCATAATGAGTTACTTCGAGTTGGCTGCATCCTTTTTAGGTTGTTACATAAATAAGAATAGAATTCCCTCCCGTGATATTTGAGCTCTTGTTTTGGTTTTATCTCAGGAAGAGCTAGCTGTTCATTATGTTGGGTCTGTGAGTAGAGCAGGCTATAGGACCTTCTTTCAATCAGACCTTGCTTCTGAAAGATTACCTTAAATTGGGTATTTGTTAGACTTGCCTGACATAGAACCCTATATCTTAAAGAGGGTGACCCAAAAGATTTTTCATATACCTACAGCTAGTTCCGCGAAGACAAAGACAATAGAATATTTGATGTCTCATGTAAGTCTATCCCATGTTTCATGGACAAGTTATTGTTTTGGTGCTTTTGATAATGGAGACTAAGCAAGGTCTTTCTCAGCTGAAGTAAGTTTCTGAATCTCACTCAAGATAAATTTCTTTCATGTCCTTTCCTAATACCATCTATAAGCAGAAGACTTTATATTCACATTCTACTCCAAT
Source organism: Perognathus longimembris pacificus (assembly GCF_023159225.1). Taxonomy (NCBI): domain Eukaryota; kingdom Metazoa; phylum Chordata; class Mammalia; order Rodentia; family Heteromyidae; genus Perognathus; species Perognathus longimembris. Next base: position 6,098,416 of record NC_063187.1, read on the forward strand.
TTGGCATAATGTTTTGGCATATTCATTGGCAGCAAAGCAAGCATTCAATTCACTAAAGTTGGAAGTTTGGAAATACTCCTTTTACATTTCTATGGTTGTTACACAGGTTTATCTTCAAGAACTACCAGTTTATTTTGGCCTTGACTTTTGCTATTGAAGAGATCAACAAAAACCCTCATCTTTTACATAATTTGACGCTGGGGTTTGAGTTCTGTAATTTTGAATTAGATGTTGGGAATGAATTAAAAAGTGCCATTCTTTGCCTCTTTGGGAAGAACAACACTCTCAATTACATATGTATGGGACACAGCAAGTATACAGCAGTACTTACAGGACCATCAGCAATAACATCTGCCAAGTTTGGGACTTTGCTGAGCCTCTATAGGTTTCCACAGGTGAGAGTGGAAGGAGTGGAGTAATATTTAAAAATGTTTAATTTGTTGACCTTTCAGGTGTTAGAGGAGGAGAGGAAGACACTGGATTGGTGATACTATGAAATTTTGAGATATAAAAATCTAAGAATTTGAGAAAACAGGCTTATTTAAAGTTTTGCACCTTATTAATAATTTTGTTTAAAAAATAAATTAATGGAAAGTAACTTTAAAGTACACAGATATGTTGAACTCTGCGCTAGTGATTCACATCTAGAATCCTAGGTATTGATGAAAATTATTTCTAATCAGCAAGATGTGAGAAGTAATGTGGAGATCAAGTGGTAAAGGGTTAGCCTTCATGAAAAAAATGAAAAACAGTACATGAAGCACTGAGTTCATTCCTCTGTTCTAGCACACAACTTACACACACACACACACACCCGTACACCCACGTGTAAGACATTATGTTGAATTAAGTCTAGTTCAGAAATAGAAAGGGGCATGTGTTCCATCATATGTGAAAAGTAAATCTAAACATGATAATGCAATATGAAAGAGAGAACACACACATGTCCATATATATGTATATATATATGATTAATGTTCACAGTAGGGTAGATATGTAAATATATCTTTATATATGGAAGTAATTCCATGACATAACTTCTTTAATTAACTAGCCATATAAAGAATTAACACAAGAAGGAAATGAAGCACATTTTGTCGGCAGGACATAGGTATTAAGGAAATTAGGGAAGAACCAGAGGAATAGGGAGTAGGTAGGTGAGCAAATAGACCATAATATTCAGTGTACATATGTGAAAATGCTACTAGGAAAGTCAGGAAATGTGCAATGTTGATATCAATGGTAGGAGCTGATTCAAATAATGACCAAGATCAAGAGGCATTGTACAAAAAAATTGACAGCTGGTACAGTGATTAAAAGCACATTTTTTTCAAAAACTGAAAGAAAACTTACATTCCACCTATTTCAACTGATTACTGTATATACTATATGACTGAGGTTATGATGCTTTCAAATCTTATCATTCTTGAAACATCCAATTTTCATCCCTTTAGCTTTCCTTTGGGCCTTTTGTTCAAGTCCTGAGCGACCATAACACATTTCCTGCTCTCTATCAGATGGGCCGAAAGGACACATCGATGGCCACTGCCATGGTCTCCTTACTGCTTCACTTAAGATGGAACTGGGTGGGTCTGCTAAACGTAGAGGACGAAAATGGCTTGTGGTTTCTTTCTGAATTGAAAGAAGAGATGGCCAAGAACAGAGTCTGTGTAGATTTTGAGCTAGCACTCCCGAACAATATTGTGTCCAATAAAACAAAGCTGAAGGCAGTTAAAAACCAGGTTAACAAATCATCAGCAAATGTCCTCATTATATATGGTGATAATGAATTGCTACTTGTTTTGCAATTGTCGATAAAAGGCAAAATTTGTATTGTGAATTCACAGTGGGATTTGACAATGAGTAGGGATTATTTCCTGCTAGGATCATCGCAGGTACCTCTCATGTTTTCACACCATCACCCAGATGTTTCTGGATTCACAGAGTTTGTCAAGGCAGTGAACCCTTCCAAATACCCTGAAGATGCTTTCCTTGCTCAGGTGTGGTATGTCTCTTTTAATTGCTCTAATTCTGAATCTGACTGTGTAACATGGGAGAACTGTGCTCACAATGCCTCCTTGGATTGGTTGCCTCGGCACATTTTAGACACGAATTTGTCTGTGGACAGTTACAATATATACAACGCTGTGTATGCTGTGGCCCATGCTCTCCATGAGATGCTTCTTCATCAAGCAGAAGTACAAACCATGGGAAAGAGCAAAGGGACAGTGCCTTCTCCTGCACAGGTAAGGCCTTCTGTGTTGGATGGCACACCCCATAAATAAAGTCACTTCCTACATAGTTTTCTTCCCATATGAAATTTAAGAATTAGATGACTATTTTTCCAAAACCCAAGAAATAATATCGGGTTCAATATATGGGAATTCCTCTGGACATGTATCTTCATGCTCTTAAGGAAAAGCAGGAGATAATGAGGGTCAAGTTCTGTGTTTTAGAAACTGGTCAAATTACTGATGGCCTCAACATATTCAAAGCACATATTATGAAATCTGTAAATTTAACTTTTCCCTATAAGTTATATTTGTAATAGCAAAGGAAAACCTACTAAATAGAATTGTCCATATATTACCTAAGGGATCTATTTTTATTGTACTTTAGGTATTAAATTTTAGCAGCTCCTGAGTGGCAACATTCATAGAATTAGTGATTATGGCAAACTGTAGATAGGCAACTGAGAACCATGACATTCGTGACTATTCAGATGGACTGTGTTTCTCTTGAAAAGACTTTATCCCTTTGTTGAGTGACCAGGATTCAGAAGGATACATTTTATTCCTGCATAGATTTTCTTCAGGGATACTTCATTAGGTGACTCTGCTATTGCTGCATTCTGAATCAAAAATGAAACCCCATCAGGAAATATTTTCTTCAAGTTTTCTGCCTTCACTTGGGATAGGCTTCACCATAAGATGGTGACTCTCTTTCAGCTGCACCCTTTTCTAAAGAACATACAATTTCACAATTCTGCTGGAGATCAGGTGATTTGGGATGAGAAAAGGAAATTGGAGGCAGAGTATGACATTGTGAATATTTGGAATTTCCCACAAAGTCTTCACCTGGAGGTGAAAGTAGGAAAGTTTTCTCCATATACTAATCAACTCTCTTTATCTGAAGAAATGATACACTGGACCATAGCATCTACAGAGGTGGGTGGGATTGAATTGTGATTATCCTAAGGACATAAAAATAAGGAAAATTCACCCTTAGACTGTATATCTGTTTGCACTCCACCAACCTACTCCAATAAATAATAGGTACTTTCATAGCTGAGATACAAATATTACGGATTGAAGGCATTCCATGCAGGAACTTCTGTGAGACTCTTCATTTAACCACCATAAAATCAGGGCTGATTATTTAGGACTCATTCCTGCAATCCTATCTGCTCAATAGGAAGACATCCTCAAACCCAACATTACAGATCTGTTTGAATCTCCTGCTGGCAGATAAGTCTTTGGGACCCCTATCTCAATTGGCAAACAAAAACCTCAGGTGGAACTGTGGATCATGTCATAGAGGACTAACCTTGAGCAAAAACAAGTGCTCAAGGCAATGAACATACCCTGAGATCACTCCCCAAAACCAGCACCAAAAGATAAAAAAGGAAATTAACAGTATCTAAATGTTATTTCAGAATAGAGTCATAAAATAAAAGTTGCATATTGCTTAACAAATGGTGAACACTGTGACAAAGTACACAAGGAATCACTTTACGTGTTTGCAAGATTAATTTTGCTTCCTTCTGTGGAGGTTTCATTCCAGGGTTAGTTGTTCTGCTAGTCATCTTTGGTGAGAGGAATCCTTGAGAATCTGTCAGAAGATTCTCACTAATGGCCATTGAAAAATTCAGATCCTATGATGTGTATGGGGATCATATAAACTATAAAGGGAGGTCTATTCTCTACCTTTCAGCATACTGTTCAAGTTTCAAAGATGATACTGACTTCTTGCTGTTCACTATTTCATGGGTGAGTAGGAGACAGCATGCAATGACATGCTGGCCACTAGAACATACATTCTCACCGTGAAACTCTATTTTTAAAGTTCCCACAATTCTCAATATTTCTATAGGCTACACATCCAGTCTAGAGTTCATAAGCCTTTTGTAATCATGTGATTGGCAATCTATCACAGCATCCAACTCACTGACTGAATGTGTATGTACAGAAATAATATGCTTAATATTCTACTATTTAAAACAATAGGTTTTTGGAGCATTTTACACATGTGTAAACAGTTACTCATATACATCTGATTTTCCTCAGACTCCCCACTCTGTCTGCAGTATAAGTTGTGGTCCTGGATTCAGGAAATCCCGTCAGGAGGGAAAGGCCGCCTGTTGCTTTGATTGTACCCCTTGCTCAGAGAATGAGATGGCTAATGGGACAAGTAAGTTCACTGCGAAGAGAGAACTCACTGTCCTAGTATCCCCAATCCGTGCAAGTCAATGCAAACACTGTGTGTTAGGCGTGCAAAATCAAATTCTTCACTCCCTCACTTAGTAATTTAATTGCCACAGAAATTGATACTACTTGAAAAGAAAATCTTGGGCTCTGATTTACTTATAGGATTATTTTATTCTAGTCTGTTGTAAGTATGATTACTCAACTATTCAGTAATATATATTTAACCTCTATCATATTAAGTGCAAAACCTTTGAAAGATCAAAGACTCTATCTTCTTCAAAATCAACTTCCAACTGCAAAGGAAACACAGAACTTGCAGATGTTTAGTGCCTAGGGCAAAGACCATTTGTTGGAACAGAGCAAATGCTCTGGGTAGGGTTGAGCATATTAGAAGAGGGTACAGGTGTTTTACATAGCATAATTTTATTCCTTCAAAGGATTTGATTATCTGCTTCCTACTGGTGAGTACCAGAGGCAACTATAACTGGTAAAGAGAAGGCCATAGTCTTCTTACTTTTATTGTACAGAGACATGAAGGAATGTGCAAGCTTCACTGTCCACAATTTTTTTTGCCAGTCCTGGGTCTTGATCTCAGGGCCTTAGAACTGTCCCTGGCTTCATTTTGTTCAAGCCTAGCACTCTAAAACTTGAGCCACAGTGCCACCTTGGCTTTTTCTTTATATATTTTGCTGAGGAACCAAACTCAGGGCTTCATGCATGGTAGGCACTCACCATTAGGCCACATTCCCTGTCCCACTGTCCACAATTTTGAGTGAAGGGTTTAAGTTTTGCACTAAAGTCTGAGAATTAGGGTACATTGAAGAGGTGCAGAAAATTATTCATAGGCTATTAGAAATGGCAATAACTAATATCTTATTATAAATGCAGGTAAAACAGGTGAAATCAGACTAAAATATGAACATTTGTCCAGAACATGATGAAGACATAAAAGTAATACTCAACATGTCTGGTAATAAACAGTAATGTTTACTTAATTCTACTATATATTCACATGTCAGAATTCTCTTTATATAGGAATGTCTAGTTGACTTTTCAGTAGTGCAAACTCACAAATACTTACTTGACTTCCTTACAAGATATGGAGCAGTGTGTGAAGTGCCGAGATCATGAGTATGCCAACACAAAGAGAAACCAGTGCCTCCTAAGAGCTGCAAGCTTCCTGGCTTATGGGGAACCCTTGGGCATGGCCTTGGCCTGCATGGCTCTTAGTTTATCTACACTCACAGCAGCTGTTCTTGGGGTCTTTTTGAAACATCACAACACCCCCATTGTCAAAGCAAATAACCCAACTCTCAGCTACATCCTGCTCATCTCCCTCATCTTCTGTTCCTTCTGTTCCTTGCTCTTTATTGGCCGTCCCAACTCAATTACCTGCATTCTTCAGCAAACCACATTTGGAGTTGCATTCACTGTCGCTGTTTCTGCTGTCTTGGCCAAAACTGTCACTGTAGTTCTGGCCTTCAAGGTCACTACTCCAGGGAGAAGGATGAGGTGGCTGCTGGTGTCAGGGGCTCCTAACTTCATCATTCCCATCTGCACCCTAATCCAGGTGACTCTCTGTGGAATCTGGCTGGGAACCTCTCCTCCCTTCATTGACACAGAAACACACTCTGAACATGGCCACCTCATCCTCCTGTGTAACAAGGGCTCCCTCACTGCCTTCTACTGTGTCTTGGGATACCTGGGCTCCCTGGCCCTGGCCAGCTTCACTGTGGCTTTCCTGGCCAGAAACCTGCCTGACACCTTCAATGAAGCCAAGTTCCTGACCTTCAGCATGCTGGTGTTCTGCAGTGTGTGGCTCGCCTTCCTGCCTGTCTACCACAGTGCCAAGGGCAAGGTCATGGTGGCTGTGGAGGTCTTTTCCATCTTGGCCTCCAGTGCCGGGCTCCTGGGCTGCATCTTTCTCCCCAAGTGCTACATCATCTTGATAAGGCCAGATAGAAACTGTCTGCATGGCTTCAGGAATAAACCACGTAGAAGTAGAAATAAGCATTGTGAAGATTAAACTTCTGGATTAGTATATGGATTATCTGCACTAATTCTACAGTCACTTTCCAGTCTCATAATTGTATTTTTTGAAATTTTGCTTCAATTAATATGAATTTATTATGATTTTTCTGACATATTGTTGGTTCCTTCTATTTAATATGCATTTAATCTTTATCCCATCTTCCTAGTGTCTTTTGAACTAAGTCCTAATGAAGGGCTGTGTTTTCACATACTGACACATAACACTGGTGAGTTCTGTCCTCTTGTGCTAAGTCCATCCCAGCAGGGTGTTCAGGTACCCTGATGGGTAGCAGCATGATGTAGCAGCATGGTAGTATTAAGAGAGCCACAAAGTGGAACTAGGAGACCCTTCATCTCACAGGATGAATGCTGCCAGTTCATCTCCCAAGTGTCTTAGCAAAGGCAATGAACTTTGCACATGAATAGTGATGCTTCCATAAGTTCTTCATTCTAAAACAAAGCAGACTTTCCACTAAATATCAACAAAAATTAGCCCTGCACAACATTTTAATATGTCTTGGTCTTCAGGCTTGCACTCAGGGCTTGTGCACTCTCCCTGAGCCTGTTTGCTCCAGGCTAATACTCTACCACTTTGAGACACAGCACCACTTCCAATTTTCTGGTGGTTTATTGGAGACAAGAGTGTCATAGACTTTGCTGCCTAGCTGACTTCAAACCATGATCTTCAGATAGCAGCCTCCAGAGTAGCGAGGATTTCAGGCACAAGCAAAGTGGTATCTGACATTGTGATTTTCCCCTCAGTCAAGCATGTCCTCAGACTTCCTCAAGGACAACAGTGAGCTCTGAACCACTTGGCAGGATCTTAAGTGCAGCCTGCATAAGATTGAATCTAGACATCATGGCTCAGCCTCTTGACAGCCTCTTGACAGTTACTTCACTGGCCAAATTATTTCATACAGATGAATATTTGGCCCATAGGAAGTCTACTGTCTGTTGTATACCAAATACCCATGTTGGCCTCAAACCCATGACAATAGTCATCAGCACTGTCAATCGGGCTAGTAGTCTTTCATTAGCTATGCATAGCATCTGATTGCCACCACTGGGATGGTAACAAACAGCACTGGGTCTCAGTAGAATTGGGTTTTTAGAGACAAAAATCACCTGTACCACTCACAGGTGGTCAGGCAAGTTGGGCCAAGCAGGCATACATACAAAAGGAGAATTGCTGTTAGTGATCACAATTCCAGTAAACTCTGTTAAACAAAACAATGAAAGCAATACAATTCTTGGTTCTGGGTATGACTTGTGTCTGCTTATTTTTTGTCATTAACCCTAGATCTTTCCCTTTCTGGAACTTTCCCCCTTAACTAAAACATGCAACTGAGTGGTCTACCTCATTCTTTCTTGTGTAAAGTTCAAGCAGCTGTAGGTCAAGCTGCCTTGGGCTACTGTTATCAGGCCTAGGTTGGTCCTTTCCAGGCCAGCTACCTTGCCTATGCCTGCCCTTGCTAGGGACTCACAAGAGGCTTCCTGTACAACTTATGCTTGGTTTCCAAATATCCAATGTTATGCTCAGATTTTGGGGTCCCCAAAGACCACCAAGGGGCGGAAAGCCTCCATAATTACATGAAAGTCTTTATTGCAAGCTGGAGCATGGGTGCAGGATTGTCATCAACACAGCACATCTGAATCGAGAGCACTGACCCTCCATTCACCAGGGTTTTTACAGGATTTTGAGGAACATTCCATGCATCACATCATCACACAGCACATCAGGACACATCACGGGAAAATCCCAAAACAGCATACAACTTGCCTCAAATCATTTCCTATCACAGGAGACTTAAAAAATAATCACAAAGAATGATTGGCCTAATCACTGTGGGAACAGGCCTGCTGAAGGTGGTTTGCCAGCTTATGGGCTTCAAAATGATTGATTTAGACATATAATCTGGGTTTGGTTGCAAGAGTGTCACCCAAATGATCCTTAGATTGCGGGGACACATTAACCATGTTTCAGGAACACCACACACATTGGCCATACCTCAATACACTTCCTTTGTGCCACAAAGGCTAGAGCTTTCTAACTTAAACTGACCTCTCATCAAATGAAGTCTCTCTGACTACCTTAATTATTTTACACTGCATTTTGTTAAGGCTCTTCACATTGATATTTGTCCAGTTATTCCAGGAAGCTGCAGGGCCCGGTCAGGACCAGTCTACAATATAGAGCTGCACCGGCAGCTCAGGTTCTTAAACAACTCCTGTTTTGGGGGACTCCCAAAGCAGATATCAGGGTAGTCACCCACAGTTGCCATGAGAATTGTAACTGATAAAAAAAAAGAAACAGCATCCTTTTCCTACAGCAACTTAGGGTCCCATGCTCACACTTCATTTCACTATTTCCACCTGTCCTTCGTCATGTACATCATGAAAATAACCACATTTATGTCTGTAAGAAGCACACAAAAATTGTTTGAACAAGAAAGCTAACAGTATAAATGTGCAACACAATTTCGGCATTGACCTTAAAATAGTGACATGTAATTGCTGGTTTCAGCAGCATCATTGCTTCATGGCAATAGCATATGGATGCATTTGTGGAGGCCTCTTTATATGGAATCCTCATGGAAAACTGTTGGAATTGAAGAACCTGAGCTGCCGGTGCAGCTCTATATTGTAGCTTGGGCCAAACCAGGCCCTGAAGCCTGAAGCTTTTTGGAATAACTGTAGAACATGTCAATGTGAAGAGCGTGAATAAAATACAGTCTAAAATAATGCAGGTAGCCAAATAGACTTCATTTGACCAGAGACCAGTTAAAGTTAGAATGCTTTAGACACTGTGACACACAGGAAATGTATTGAGTGTGGCCAGTATGTTTTGTGCTCCTGAAACATGGTTAATGTGTCCCCTCAAGCTAAGTATGACAGGGGTGATACCCCTACGACCCAACCCAGATCAAGAAGTAACAGGAAATACCTGAATTTCGAAATGGCCCCTCAAGTTCAGCTTGACTCGTGAGAAAACCTTGCTACCCTACCCAGATCATTTGTCTAAACCAACCATTTCGAACCCCATAAGCTAGCCAATCACCTTCAGCAGGCCTCTCCCTGCAATTGATTAGGCCAATCATTCTTAATAATTATTTTATAACTTTCCTGCAGTGTGACATGATTTGCTGTGTGATGATGTGATGCATGGAATATTCCCCAAAACCCTGTAAAATCCCAGTTGAATGGAAGGTTGGGGTTCTTGATTCATATCCACTTCATCAGTGACGATCGTGAGCCCAGGCTCGATCTTGCAATAAAGACTCTCATGTGATAACAGTGACTTTCGTGTCCTTGGTGGTCTTTGGGAAACCCCAAAATCTGGCCATAAAAATTGGGGGCTCGTCTGGAATATGCCCTAGACCCTAGAACCAGAGAGTCCAAAACTGATCAGTGAGTCCTGTTTATGTGTGTTTATGTGTCTGTCTTGGCCTGTATTGGGGGGGCTTAAAGTGCCCCTTGTATCGGTAAATGTTGGCATTGGCCTAAGCGAACATGGAGGTGGGTTGTCAACTGGGGTCGTGGAAGACATTCCACTTCCCTCCCTGTATTTTTCTTGGGGTTAAAGTCCCCCCTGTTTGTAATTTGAATGCAGTGGGTCGCTCCCACTGATCCGGTGTGAGAGTCCAGCATTGCCCTTTTTTAAGTTTACCTTGCCTCCAGAGAAGTTCCATTTATGAATCCCGTCTTAATTACAGACGGGCCAGTAGTTTCTGTTTCTCCCCTTGAGAGTGTTTACAGGTGTTTTTGCTGCTGCTGCATTTACAACTCATATCGGCACCATTTATCTCATGCTGTCTTTTATGTTTGTGTGTTTCTGTGTGTAACTACCTTTGTTGGTGGACTATTTTATCGAGAAATGAGACAGACTGAGAGTATCTTGCTCTCTCTTTTGACTGACAACTTTAAAGACGTGAAAGAGGAAAAACATTAAGTGTAAAAGAAATTAAGGAGCGTAAACTAATCAAATTCTATAGTACACAATGGCCAACCTTTGAGGTCGGTTGGCTGGCAGAGGGAACCTTTGATCTCGCCACTATCCAATGTACAGTAAAGAATATAGTTTGGTCTTCAGGAAGAAATGGTCACCTATACCAATTCCCATACCTTCTGGTTTGAGAAGATTTAGTTGAGACTTCCCCTTAATGGTTACAACCATTCTTGCTTCAACATCTGGAACAGGTGCAACATACAATCCTAATCTTCTGAGACTGTCCAGCCAGGGCAGAACGAAATGGAACTAAAGAAGGGCAAAATGACTGGCACAAGTGCATGGAATTTGAGCAAGCCTGGTTCAAACAGCTGGCTAATATTAGAAAATTGGAAAATGCTTCTAGATAAAATTGGGCTAGAGACTACAGTCAAGTTTTGGGTGGGCTGCATTTAACTCCAGGTGACCCCCACTCAGCCTTCTTCAGCAGAAAATTATTTGGTGTGCAAAAATGTTTGGCTAAACCTACCAAGTGCTGGAAAATGAGCCTGGAGAATGCTAAAATCATTTGTGAAAAGTTTTGTGTTACAATTTGGGTGTTGCTAAATGTTTTGTAATAATTTTTAATTATACAATTACATATGGGGAAGGACTAACTTGGTGACATTATTCATAAAAGATGTCATGTGTGCCAAAGCTACATACAATATGCTTTCCACAAAGATAAACAATTTACATTGTGGAAAATAACTAAACCACGATTTTCTTTACAGTTAAACACAGAACACTGTTTCATTCTGTTATTGTTACTATTGCATTAAGCTTAGGTTTGTTACGGTTGTTTTGTAGCATTTGGGATCAAACCCAGGACCTTGTGCAAAGTATGCAAATACTCTACCACCGAGCTATGAAGCATCATTCTCAGCACTGCAGCTTAGGAGGTCCTGAGAAAAGCAGCATATCTAGTACTAGGGAGAAAAAAGAAATACAATATATTTTTATCATTTGATTCTGAACTGAAAATTGATAAAGGATAAAGAAAATGACAAAATCCAGACATATACAAGAATGTCCAATACTTATTTACACACTATGGTTCTTAGATGTTCAGATCTGGACATGTTTACTCCTTCTATAATAAATGTATGGTGGCCAATAATGTAAAAAAAAAAACAATTTGGGTGTTGCAGGAGTAAGATTGGCAAAAATACCTGTTGCCACTGGAAAATGTATGGCCAATGTTTATTTTGCATGCTTTAAGATCTTTTGAATATGTGTGTGTGTGTGCATGTGTGAGTGTGAACATGTTCAAGACTGTTAGTATGATGTAAAATTGAATGAGTTTAAGTTTAACTTGAAATGTTCATCAAGTTTTGGTGTTACCAAGTGTTTTCAAGGACTATTTCACTGTTTTAAAGAGTAACTAAAAGATTTTGAAGGATTCTTAAATTTACAGTTTAAAAATTAAGTATCTTAATGCATAAGACTGTTTGCACTGTAATCAACTTATCTGGTTTAGCAAAAAAAAAAAGTCATTGGGTGTTGGGGCCTCTGAGGACCCCTTCTCCTCACTTCTCCGGAGGAGATAACCAAATGTTGGGGTCTCTAGGACCCCTTCCCCTCACTTCTCCCGGGGGAATGCCTGAACCTCAAATCTATGGAAGAAACTCCACCCTACCCCTCATACCGGCAGAAGGAGTAAGGCGTGTCCTTACCTGACTGCTCTAAGCTGAAGTGGATGCCGAAATCCCTTCCTCAGCCCCCCATAATGTGTCACGAGCTGCAGGACAAAGATATTGGGAGATGGTTGGATGGTTGAATGGGTCTCTGCTGCCCAGAGGGCAGGGAGAAGGATTTATTATGGTGACAGGGGCAGAAAGGCAGAAGGGGAGGGACTTGGGGTGATTAGCTGTGGCCTCTTAAAGGCACAGCTGTCCTCAACAATTGGGGTCTTGAAATTGTTTCTCTTTGTTTAAAAAATCGGGACGAAGTGTCAGAAATTTGGATGTAAAGGTTTATCACTGTTAAAAAAAAAAAACTGCTTGGGTTTCTCAGTCAGAGGCCAATAGGAAAGGACAGGAAAAACCTAGGATGGGCCTGTGTGCCTTTCCTCAGAAGTGAAGGGTGATCTGGCAAAGGTGCTGCTTAGCCAATCCACATGGTGATACAGGCCCTGGAGGGAGTCCATGTGGTGGGACAGCCATAAGGGGGAATCCATTCATGGTGGAAGAGGGAAAGCTGGCACCAAGGCAGTTCATCAAGCTCTGAGGAGTAGGATGGAGATAGGCGTTCTGTAGGACAGGCCAATGCAAGCCTTTCTTTTGTCTCTTTTGTTTTCAGGAGAACATTGGAAACCTGGTGGTTAAAATGAATTTGACTAGAATTTCAAAAACTGCCCCTTAGGATGGATTATTAATATTGGAAAACCTCAAAGGAGGAATAAAAGGTGTATTTGTATTTTGCAATTTGGATGGATTGAAAAAAACAAAGATGCTAAGTCTGGATTCTTGTGTTGGTTATTCTGGTGTACCCTGTTGAATGAATTTTTGTCACAATTGTTTTGGGTATCAGTTTAATGATTCAGGTACTGAATTTTATGTGTATACTGGGATGTAATAGTAAGACTCTTAAATATTTTAAGTTACATATAATCAGGAAAGTATTTTAAAATATACACATATTAATATATTATTTATTAATATATAATAATATATTAGTAATATATTATTATATATTTATATATATTAAACGAATGGGGATAGAAGTAGACTCTCATTAACTCTTTGTTAAAATGGCAAAATGGGCTAATGTTTCTCATTAATTTATTGGAAATCTGAATGGATAAGTATTTCTCATTTAGTAATTGTAATTCTTGCATTAAGGAAAAATTGTCATTTGAGTTGAAAAGTCTTCATGCAGTGACTGGGACTGAAGAAAAAAAATGGCTCTCTTAAAACTGGCAGCCCAGAGGCAAAGTGCCACCGGGCTTCAGAGTTTCTAGAGATGCAAATAAAGGCTGATGTAAAGGTATAAAAGCAAAGGTTAGTAAAAGGCTTTAGAAATCAAGAATGCTTTTCTAGATTAAAAAAATTTGAAAGTGGTAACAGCAGCCTGGAGCAATGGACAACACTTAGGCTTCAGGATTCTACAAATGCCAATGAGCAAGCTAAAGAGTAAGTGTGAAAGTTGAGATTGGTAAAAGACTTTAGAGATCAAAAATAGATTTCTAGATATGGGATTTGAAAATAAAGTTGCCCTAAATGTTTGTTTTAAATTGGTCAAAAGAAACAATTAAGGCTGCCAAAATGATTGTTTAATTGCTATTCCAGTTTGTAGGATTTTTTTTAGCAGTTTTTAACAGGCCCTCAGAAAAGGACAGGCGATTACAACAAGTTTGTCAGGTGTAATGTTGACCCTTAATAAGTCCAGGTAAGATCATGCTTAAGAACTACTTCTGTGTGGACTACCTTGTTGCTTTAATTGGAATAACGTGGCCTTTTGGAAGATTCATTGATCTGAAATCTGAGGTTGGAAGACAGGCAGGCAGAGAAAGGTCCCTGTAGGAGTTGCCTCTAATCAGCCAGCAGAGTGCTGGGAACGGAGTTGTGTAGAGCTCAAAGTGTGAGAGTGCTAGCCTTGAGCTGGAGAGCTGAGGGACAGCACTCAGGCCCTGAGTCCAAGTCCAGCGATGGACCAAGAAAAATGCCAAAGGTGCATTTATAGCAGCATGGAAAAGTCACTCCTGGGACAAAAGTGATGGAGCATCCAGAGGCAGGAAGCCAGTGCTTGGATGGCAGAGATGGTATCAGATCCTAGAGTCACTTGTGTTTGGCCTTTCAAAAGTTAATCAGAGCCGGAGGTCCTTTAAGAGTAATTCGTAGGCATGCCTTTTATTGCCCATGTCTATCTACTTTGTAACTGGACAGGCACTTGCCAGTCATCTGTGGTAGTGGGTAGTCAAGCTAAGTTGGTTAAATGGGGGATAGTTTAAAATCCCAACCCCCTTGCATCTACTCAAAGCCCTGACTGGCAGAGAATATTTTAAGCAGATACATCTGTTCAGGAAAGAAAGTTCATGGATCTCAGATCTTGTCCTTATTGAGCTATAAGGCCAGCAAAGGTAGTGTAGGTATTGTAACATCCTCAGTTTCCCCAGTCAGAGAGGAAAATGCATTTACAAACCAGTGTTAAAACACTACCATGATATACTACCAAGAAGTGGTCTGTGCAATTGTTAAAAGGTTAACTATTGACTCCAGTTTGGAGTAAAGTTACTAGTAACTAGTCCTGACAACCCCTTGGTAAAGTATAATACATTTCCATAGGTTCCTGGCTAGGTAAGGTTTATGCCCCTGAGTCAGCCTGAAGAAGTTACAGAAGATGGATGATCTATGCCCATCAGCTCCCCCTTCAAGATCAAAGAACCAGAGTCATTTTTAAAAAATTCCTAGCCTTATAGGAAATATCTGATTACTGAAAGTTATTGCCCTGGAAAATTATGGCCAAGGGCCATTGCCTAAGGCTGTCTTGAAAGCTGTCCACTGATGTGCCAGCCTACAAATCTAGTATACTTAAAAAGCAACCAGGAAAATATTAGGAGATTTCACTAAAGTCAGGATTTAGCTTAACTTAGGTTAGGTTTCTCTACCCAGTCTGCAGAAAGTTGCTGGCAACCCAGAAGAATGTGTGACATTCTACTGGAGACACTGGGAGACACTGCCTCCTGACACCACCATAGCCCCTGCCCATTCCATTTGAGCAAGGATCAAGGACAGACTGACAGTCATCTGGAAGAATCTACACCTTCACACTGAGCACCCCTACCATGGTAAAAGCAGATGGGACTCTATCACACGCAGTTGATTCCTGCTGGAAAGTGCTTTGCATCTGCTGAAACTATGATTTTTTTTGGGGGGGGAGACATTGTTGAGTGGACTGGAGTTAACTAGCTCTATTAAGAAAATTGAGAAAAATAAAGAAAATTGTGCATTGTAAGAGATTTTCAAGTAGACAATTTCATGGAATGATAGCCTGATGCTAAAATAGAGGAAACAAAATGGTTTCCTCTGGATAAGAAAGGGATTTGAAAAGGAGGGATTGTCATTTGTCACAGAATGTTCAAGTAAGTGGCTGATGGTCTGAGTAGAATAGGGCATGAGTGGGGATAAAGAAAGACTTTAGAAAGAGAATTGGGGAAAACAAGTGATTCCCTTCAGATTAGAAAAAGGAAGACAATCCCTAAAAAGTCTGAGTATGTAGCAAATGGTATCAGTATGTCTTAAAATTAGAGCTTATGAGTAACGTTCTTATGTAGTCAAATGGCTAAAATGTAAATTGGGTCAGAATTGGGGCTTCAGTGTGAAACTATGTTTACCTGTCCTGCATCTGCAGGGCTAAGCGACTTGTGTGATGTCATGTAAATGTGAACCAGAAAGATCTCAAGGAAATATCTGTAACAGCTTGATTCCCCCGCTGAGATGGTCTTGCAAAGTAGGTGAAGCCTAGATTTGCTCCTCATGTGTAGCCTTAGGAAAACGGTGCTGATTTTATGCCAATCAATCTGCAATCATTAGGGAAAGTTTGGCATTTGGTAGAAATACAACAGAGAGCAAAATGGAGAGAACTGGTATCAGCCACTGTTCCCCTAGTCACCATGGGCAACTCTCCTGATAGCTGTGTTGATAGGTTCTTTGGTTCTGCTATTTTGGCCCAAGCTTTGGCCCATGCCTAATCTCAATACCAGCCGCTAGACAAACAAGCCATTGAAATGGACAAAAGGGGACCATTATTGGCCCCCTTAGTCACAAGTAAAAGGGCACAATGAAAAACGTGAGCAGCCAGTACACCTCTATACTGTAGCTTGAGCCTGACCAGGACCTGAGGCTTTCTGGAATAACTTCAGAACATGTCAATGTGAAGAGCCTGAACAAAATTCGGTCTAAAATAATGAAGGTACCCAGAAACACTTGATTTGACCAGAGGTCAGTTAAAGTTAGAACGCTTTAGCCATTGTGGCACAAAGGTAATGTATTGAGGTGTGGCCAGTGAGTTTTGTGTTCCTGAAACACGGTTAATGTGTCCCCTCAAGCTAAGGATGACTAGGACAACACCCTTATGGCCCAATCCAGATCAAGAGATAACAGAAATACCTGAAGGTCCACATGTCCCCTCTAGAAAAGGATGACTCGGGCAGGCAACACCCTTGCGACTCAACCTAGATCATTTGCTAAACCAACCTTTTCAAACCCCATAAGCTAGCCAATCACTTTCACCAGGCCCGTCCCCACCATTGATTAGGCCAATCGTTCTTAAGAATTATTTATAACTTTCCCATGGAGTGACATGATTTCCTGTGTGATGATGTGACTCATGGAATGTTCACCAAACCATATAAAAACCCTGATGAATAGAGGGTCTGGGCTCTTAATTAAGACCCACTGCATTGGTGACTATTGTGAGTCAGACTGGACATTGCAATAAAGACTCTCATGTGATTACAGTAGCTTTCGGCTCCTTGGTCATCTTTGGGGACCCCAAAATCTGGACATAACAGAATCAGCAATGTGCGGTAGAGCTTATGGAAATGGGGTGGGTGAAGTGACCATCTGGGTATTATGCCCTAATAACTTTGATTATTTGATGTATCCATGCAAATGATTTTTTTGTCTGACCGGTTCACTGTATGACTGGCACATTATCCTCTGGTGCAATCCACTTGCATCATCCCGAATGGCTTTCATACACATAGTTCTTGTGACACAGATGTTGGATCAAAGTTAAGGATAACTCCATCCCTGGGGCTTCACTATCTGTCATCTTGGAGGAAATCATGGCACTTGGGATGAAGAAAGGGAATCTGCAAACATGTTGCCCAACTCATGTTTTTCTCCTGCATTCAAGGCCATAGATGCAGAACCCTAGGAAAGGGTTTTACACATTCTTCCTGGGGATTCACAAGAGGTTTCCATGAAAGGTGGGCTACAAGTGTACTTCTCTGTCAATAAAAAGACATGCACACATACTTATAAAAATAAATATGAATATACATATCAGATACAGATGGCCTCACTTCCAGCCACAATTTCATGTTAGCAGAAGCTTCAGGATTGTGCCTTTTGGTTTTTGCACTCCTTCTTTTACACCTTATTCTCCCTGTTGTGTCATTGGCTGCCACTAGCTACTTTTCTACTATGAAACAGGGTGTGCACATGGACGGTGATGTGATGATTGCTGTGTATTTCCCTCTCTACATCTTGAGAGTACCTAGACATGAGTACAATGCTCCTGAACATGAAAAGGAAAGGCTGCTGTGAGGATGTTCTTGTATCACCTTCCTGTGGTTGTACCTACACTATCTCTGTAATCTTATCTGAGTATATTGGAAAACGTGTATACTGGTATTGGATGCAGGAAATTGAAAGAGAATACCAAATTTGAGAGATACAGGTTAAAAAAAAAGACAAACAACTACAAAAGCAATACTTGCAAAACTGTTGGGTGTAAGTGAACTGAACACCTCTGGGCGGGGGGAGGGAAAGGGGGTGGAGGGAGAGGGGTATGAGGGACAAGGTAACAAACAGTACAAGATATGTATCCAATGCCTAACGTATGAAACTGTAACCTCTCTGTACATCAGTTTGATAATAAAAATTTGAAAAAAAATAAAAAATAAATAAAAGAAAAGAAAAGGAAAGGCTGTAAGTATCTCAACATTTTATTTCCATTTACTGATCTCTTCTCAAGATGGACTATGTCTGAGGGAAGTCTAGTTGCTCACATGAATGCTCTACCTGATCTCCCATCCCCATGCAAGACAAACACCATGGGTACATTATTTTATTTTGCATCTTCCTTTGAGAGATTTTCTGCTTGCTAGTAGGAGAGGACTCTGGTTTACTTCCATGTAGCTCTTACTTTCCCTAACGGTAAGATCTTCATGATTTTACTTCAGTTTTAGCCCCCTTTTGTTTTTGTGGAACCTACCCTTTGCTTTAGTGAACATTGCTACTGTGTTTTCCTATTCTGTTATGTGCATATTTTCCTTGTTAATTTCTAGATTTACCAGAGTGTGTGTCTGCAAGGGCTCAATGCACTTTCAACTTTTGAAAAATCTGGTTGTTTTGTGTCTCATCCCAGGATTTTTCCTGGAGAACATTAGTATGTTGATGAGAGAAGTTTTATTCAGAAGTTGGATGAAATCTTCTGTTGGTGGCTGTCAGGCTTTCCTAAACTAGCATGAAATTTAATTCTGGTGCCTCCCTGTTGATTTTGTCTCCATCATCACTCCATAAAATCTTCAGCTGTTATTGTATTAAGGACTACCTTCAAGTCTGCTTACCATTGTTCCGTGGTTGGATACTGTATAAATACATCTTTCAAATTGGTATTTCATCTTGTATATTTGTTCCCTTCATCATGATATTACAGATATGTCACTTTTTGTTCCTTTGATGAAAGTCTATTGGATTTGATGTGCTATATAGGTACTTTTGGTTGCCTTTAGGCTTTATTTGCATGGACTGCAATTGCTTATATTCACTGATAGTAAAGGGCCACTGATAGTAAAGTGAGTTTCTGGGCATCAACCTGTCCTGTCGCCTTGAGATTGTATTCATTCAGGCACTCTAGCACATACAGGAGAAATTCCTGCATTTCTTAGGCCTAGCATTATTACTTTTAGGCATTCTCAACTATTAAAAAAAAGCCCCCACCCAACAATATTTGCTTTATTAAATACTGTTGTCAACCTTTTCCAAGTGTGTTCAGTCTTGCTTTCAGGTTACTCCTCCGTAGGTGTATGTTCAATTAGATTTTCTTCAATATCACTATTTTCTTCTGTTTAGAAGTTATTGACCCTCCGTAGGTGTATGTTCAATTAGATTTTCTTCAATATCACTATTTTCTTCTGTTTACAAGTTATTGTCAACATGGTAGGCTTCCACTGTAACGTTTTAGATATACATACAGTATATGCTGAACAAACTCATGGTCTTATTTGCATTTCCATCTTCCCTCCATTGTTTCCTTTTTCAAAGAATGTGGGATGATTTCAGACTAATTTCTTGAGAATGTACACACACACACACACACACACACACACACACAGGATGGCACATACACACTATATGGACTGAAAGAAAAGTATTTCAAGTCTCCTTTCTCCTTTGTGTTCTTTTCTTTCCAGGATCTCAGTGTAAAAATATAGGGAACATGGCAGTGGCCACTGCATTTTACCTTGGTATTTTACCACTGTATACCATGGTATTTATCATGGCATACTGGGGATTTCCATGTAAAGCTTGTTCATAATTCATTCGCAATACCCTGTGTTGAAGGTTCCACTGTCCATAATGCGTTACTTAGAGTTGGCTGCGTCGTTTTTAGTTTCTTACATAAATAAGAATACAATACCCTCACCTGATATTTGAAATCTTGTTTTGGTTGATATGCCAGGAAGAGCTGTTCAATGTGTTGGGTCTGTGAGCAGAGCTTGCTATACAACATTCTTTCAATGAGACCTTGCTCCTGAAACATTACCTTAAATTGGGTATTTATTAGCCTTGCCTGACATATAACCGTATATCTTTTTTTTTCAAATTTTTATTATCAAACTGGTGTACAGAGAGGTTACAGTTTCATATGTTAGGCATTGGATACATTTCTTGTACTGTTTGTCTTAAAGTGGGTGACTCAAAAGATTTTTCATGTAGCTAAGCTAGTTCCTCAAAGATAAAGGCAATAGACCATTTGCTGTCTCATGAAAGTCTATCCATATGTTTCATGGACAAGAGGTTATTGTTGTGGTGCATTTGATAATGGAGATTAAGCAAGCTCGTTCTCAGCTGAAGTAAGTTTCTGAATCTCACTCAGGATAAATTTCCTTCATGTCCTTTCCTAATCACATCTATAAGCAGAAGACATTACATTCGTGTTCTACTCCAATGTGGCATAAGGTTTTGGCATATTCATTAGCAGAAAAGCAAGCATTCAGTTCGCTAAAGTCGTAAGTTTGGAAATACTCCTTTTATATTTCTATGCTTGTTACACAGGCTTATCTTTAAGAACTACCAGTTTATTTTGGCCTTGACTTTTGCTATTGAAGAGATCAAGAAAAACCCTCATCTTCTACATAACTTGCCACTGGGATTTGAGTTCTGTAATTTTGAATTTGATGTTTGGAATGAATTAAAAAGTGCCATTCTTTGCCTCTTTGGGAAGAACAACACTCTCAATTACACATGTATGGGACACAGCAAGTATACAGCAGTACTTACAGGACCATCAGCAATAACATCTGCCAAGTTTGGGGCATTGCTGGACCTCTATAGGTTTCCACAGTTGATAGTAGAAGGAGTGGAGTAATATTTTAAAATGTCAAATCTGGTGACATTTTAGATGTTAGAGAAGGAGGGGAAGACACTAGACTGATGATTTTATGAAATTTTGAGATATAAAAAACTAAGAATGTGTGGTAATTGGTTATGTGTAGTCCCATTATTTGGAAAGGGGATGCAAAAGCTAGAGCAAAACAACGATTTATTTAAAGTTTTGCACCTTATTAGTAATTTTCTTTAAAAAATCAATCAATGGAATGTGACTTTAAAGTATAAAGATATGTTGATCTCTGTGCTAGTGGTTCACATCTATAATCCTAGGTACTGAGGAAAATTATTTCTAATCAGCAACATGTGGGAAATAATGTGCAGATCAAGTGGTAGAGGGGTAGGCTTCATAAAAAAAAGCCAAAAACTGTACATGAGGCCCTGAGTTCGTGCCGCTGTTGTAGCACAGAACACACACACACACACACACACACACACACACACACACACACAAACAAACCGCTATACCCACATGCAAGATATTATGTTGATGTAAGTCTAGATCAGAATAGAAAAGGGTCAGGTGTTCCCTCATATGTGAAAAGTAAGTCTAAATTTGATAATGCAATGTGAAACAGAACACACACTTTTCCATATATACATGATTAATGTGCATAGTATGGCATATATAAAAATTTATTTATAAATGGAAGTAATTCCATGGTATAACTTGTTTATTTAACCAACCATATAAAGAATTAATACAAGAAAGTAATTAAGCACATTTTGTCTGCAAGAAATAGGTATTAAGGAAATTTGGAAAGCACCAGAAAAATAGGGAATACATAGGTGAGCAAATAGACTATAATATTCAATATACATATGTGAAAATGATAAGAGGAAATTCAGGGAATGGGCAATGTTGATATCAATGTGAGGAGGTGAGGGAAATAATGAATAAGATCGAGAGACATTGTAAAAAAATTGATAGCTGGTACAGTGATTAAAAGCAGATTTTTTCAAAAACTAAAGGGAAACTTACATACCACCTACTTCAACTGGTTACTGTATATACTATATGACTGAGGTAATGATGCATTTAAATAATCTCATTCCTGAAACATCCAATTTTCATTCCGTTTAGCTATCCTTTGGGCCTTTTGATCAAGACCTCAGTGACCATAACAAGTTCCCTGCTCTCTATCAGATGGCTCAAAAGGAGACATCAATGGCCACTGCCATGGTCTCCTTACTGCTTCACTTAAGATGGAACTGGGTGGGACTGCTAACCATAGAGGAGGAGAATGGCTTGTGGTTTCTTCTTGAATTGAAAGAAGAGATGGCCAAGAACAGAGTCTGAGTAGATTTTAAGCTAGCACTCCCGAACAATATTCTTTCCCATAAAACTAAACTGAAGGCAGTTAATAACCAGGTTAACAAATCATTAGCAAATGTCTTCATTATATATGGTGACAATGAATTTCTACTTGTTTTGAAATTGTCGGTAAAAGGCAAAATTTGTAAAGTGAATTCACAATGGGATTTCACAATGAGTAGGGATTATTTCCTGCTAGGATCATCACAGGTACCTCTCATGTTTTCACACCATCACCCAGATGTTTCCGGATTCACAGAGTTTGTCAAGGCAGTGAACCCTTCCAAATACCCTGAAGATGCTTTCCTTGCTGAGGTTTGGTTGGTCTCTTTAATTGCTCTGATTCTGAGTCTGACTGTGTAACATGGGAGAACTGTGCTCACAATGCCTCCTTGGATTGGTTGCCTCTGCCCATTTTAGACACGAATTTGTCTGTAGACAGTTACAATGTATACAATGCTGTGTACCCTGTGGCCCATGCTCTCCATGAGATGCTTCTTCATCAAGCAGAAGTACAAACCATGGGAAAGAGAAAAGGGACAGTGCCTTCTGCTGCACAGGTAAGGCCTTCTGTTTTGGATGGCACACCCCATGAACAAACTCACTTCCTACATAGTTTTCTTCCCATATGGAATTTAAGAATTAGATGTATTTTTCCAAAACCCAAGAAATAATATCTGGTTCAATATATGGGAAGACCTCTGGACATGTATCTTCATGCTCTTAAGGAAAAGCAGGAGATAATGAGGGTCAAGTTCTGTGTTTTAGAAACTGGTCAAATTACTGATGGACTCAACATATTCAAAGCACATATTTTGAAAACTGTAAATTCACCTTTTCCCTATAAGTTTTATTTGTAATAGCAAAGGAAGACCTATTAAATAGAATTGTCCATATATTACCTAAGGGATCTACTGTTATTGTACTTTAGGTATTAAATTTTAGCATCCCCTGACTGGCAAAATACATAGAATTAGTGATTATGGCAAACTGTAGATAGGCAACTGAGAATCATGACATTATTGACTATTTAGATGGACTGTTTTTCTCTAGAAAAGATTTTAACTCTGTTAAGTGACCAGGATTCAGAAGGATACATTTTATTCCTGCATAGATTTTCTTCAGGGATACTTCATTAGGTGGCTCTGCTATTGCTGCATTCTGAATCAGAAATGAAACACCATCAGGAAATATTTTCTTCAAGTTTTCTGCCTTCTGAGTTGAGATAGACTTCACCATAGAATGGTGACTCTCTTTCAGCTGCACCCTTTTCTAAAGAACATCCAATTTCACATATCTGCTGGAGATCAGGTGATTTGGGATGAGAAAAGGAAATTGGAGGCAGAGTATGGCATTGTGAATATTTGGAATTTCCCACAAAGTCTTCACCTGGAGGTGAAAGTAGGAAAGTTTTCTCCATATACTAATCAACTCTCTTTATCTGAAGAAATGATACAATGGACCATAGCATCTACAGAGGTGGGTGGGATTGACTTGTGATTACCCTAAGGACATAAAACTAAGCAAAATTCACCCTTAGACTGTATATCTGTTTGGACGCCACCAACATACTCCAGTAAATAATAGGTACTTTCATAGCTGAGATACAAATATTATGGATTGAAGGCATTCCATGCAGGAACTTCTGTGAGACTCTTCATTTAACCACCATAAAATCAGGGCTGAGTATTTAGGACTCCTTCCTGCAATCCTATCTGCTCAGGAGGAAGACATCCTCAAACCTAACATTACAGATCTGTTTGAATCTCCTGCTGGCAGTTAAGTCTTTGGGACCCCTATCTCAATTGGCAAACACAAACCTCAGGTGGAACTGTGGATCATGTCATAGAGAACTAACCTTGAGTAAAAACAAGTGCTCAAGGCAATGCACATACCCTGAGATCACTCCCCAAAACCAGCACCAAAACAAAAAAAGGAAATTAACCGTGTCTAAATGTTATTTCAGAATAGAGTCATAAAATATAAGTTGCATATTTCTTAACAAATGGTGAACACTGTGACAAATTACACAAGGAATCACTTTATGTGGTTGCAAGATTTATTTTGCTTCCTTCTGTGGAGTTTTCATTCAAGGGTTAGTTGTCCTGCTAGTCATCTTTGGTGAGAGGAATCCTGGAGAATCTGTCAGAAGATTCTCACTAATGGACATTGAAAAATTCAGATCCTATGATGTGTATGGGGATCATATAAATTATAAAGGGAGGTCTATGCTCTACCTTTCAGCATACTGTTCAAGTTTCAAAGATGATACTGACTTCTTGCTGTTCACTATTTCTTAGGTGACTAGGAGACAACATGCAATGACATGCTGGCCACTAGAACATACATTCTCACCGTGAAACTCTATTTTTAAAGTTCCCACAATTCTCAATATTTCAGTAGGCTACACATCCAGTCTAGTGCTCATAAGCCTTTTGTAATCATGTGATTGGCAATCTATCACAGCATCCAACTCACTGACTGAATGTGTATGTACAGAAATAATATGCTTAATATTCTACTATTTAAAACAATAGGTTTTGGAGCATTTTACACAAGTGTAAACAGTTACTCACACACATCTGATTTTCCTCAGGCTCCCCACTCTGTCTGCAGTATAAGTTGTGTTCCTGGATTCAGGAACGCCCCTCAGGAGGGAAAGGCTGCCTGTTGCTTTGATTGTACCCCTTGCTCAGAGAATGAGATGGTTAATGGGACAGGTAAGTTCACTGCGAAGAGAGAACTCACTGTCCTAGTAGCCCCATTCCACGCAACTCAATGCAAGCGTTGTGTGTAAGGCGTGCAAAATCAAATTCTTTCCTCCCTCACTAAGTAATTTAATTGCAACAGTAGTTGATACTACTTGAAAAGAAAATCTTGAGTTCTGATTTATATATAGGATTATTTTTTTCAATTTTTTATTATCAAACTGATGTACAGAGTGGTTACAGTTTCATACATTAGGCATTGGATACATTTCTTGTACTGTTGGTTACCTTGTCCCTCATACCTCCCTCCCACCTCCCCCTTTCCCTTTCCCCCCCTGAGGTGTTCAGTTCACTTACACCAAACAGTTTTGCAAGTATTACTTTCGTAGTTGTTTGTCTTTTTTTACCCTGTGTCTCTCAATTTTGGTATTCCCTTTCATTTCCTAGTTCCAATACCAGTATACACGGTTTCCAATATACTCAGATAAGATTACAGAGATAGTTTAGGTACTACCACAGGAAGGTGATAGAAGAACATCATCAATAATAGAAGCTACAGATACATATGGGACGTTGAAAGTAGTTACAACTGTGATTTAACAATTGTCTCCATAACATGGAGTTCATTTCACTTAGCATCATCTTAGATGTTCATAAGGGTATAGCTATTGGGCTTTGTGATGCTCTGCTATGACTTGCCTAAACCTATACTAATTATTCCCAATAAGGGAGACCATAGAGTCCATGTTTCTTTCGGTCTGGCTCACTTCACTTAGTATAATTTTTTCCAAGTCCTTCCATTTCCCTACAAATGGGACAATGTCATTCTTTCTGATAGAGGCATAAAATTCCGTTGTGTATATGTACCACATTTTCCTGATCCATTCATCAACTGAGGAGCATCTGGGTTGGTTCCAGATTCTCGCAATGACAAATTGTGCTGCGATGAACATTGTTGTGCTGGTGGCATTAGTGTGATTTTGTTTGTGGTCTTTTTTAGTTCTGCATATATTTTAGATATGAGGCGTTTGTCCATTGAATGGCCGGTAAAGATCTTCTCCCAGTCTGTGGGCTTTCTGTTTATATGGCGAGCTATGTCCTTTGCCGTGCAGAAGCTCTGCAGTTTGATGCAGTCCCATTTGTCCAACCTTTTTTGATTTGTACCCTTTCTGGGTCTTTGTTAAGGAAGTTCCGTCTTGCGCCAAGGAGCCCAAGTGTTTCTCCTACTCCTTCCTTTAGTGTTTTCAGGGTGTCTGTTTTGATTTCGAGGTCTTTAATGCATTTGGAATTAATTTTGGTGCAGAGTGATATATAAGGATCTAGTTTTAGTTTGTTGCATGTGTTGAGCCAGTTTTGCCAGCACCATTTGTTAAAGGGGCTATCTTTCTTCCATACTATTGTTTTAGCTCCTTTGTCGAAGATTAAGTAGGCGTAGATCTGTGGGTTCATTTCTGGGCATATAGGATTATTTTATTCTAGTCTGTTGTAAGTATGATTACTCAACTATTCAGTAATATATATTTAATCTCTATCATATTAAGTGCAAAGCCTTTGAAAGAACAAAGGCTCTATCTTCTTCTAAATCAACTTCCAACTGCAAAGGAAAGACAGAACTTGCAGATGTTTAGTGCCTACGGCAAAGACCAGTTGTCAGAACAGAGAAAATGCTCTGGGTAAGGTTGGGCATATTAGAAGAGGGCACCGGTGTTTTACATAGCATAATTTCATAGCTTGAAAGAAGGATTTAATTATCTGTTTCCTACTGGTGAGTACCAGAGGCAAGTATAACTGGTAAAGGGAAGGCCATAGTGTTCTTATTTTTATTGTACAGAGACATGAAGGAATGTGTAAGCTTCACTGTCCACAATTTTTTGCCAGTCCTGGGATATGAACTCGCGGCCTTAGCACTGTCCCTCGCTTCATTTTGCTCAAGGCTAGCCAGTCCTGGGACTTAAACTCAGGGCCTTAGCACTGTCGCTCACTTCATTTTGCTCAAGGCTAGCACTCTACCACTTGAGCCACAGTGCCACCCTTGGCTTTTTCTTTATATATTTTGCTGAGGAACCAAACTCAGGGCTTCATGCATGCTAGGAACTCTACCAATAGGCCACATTCCCTGTCCCACTGTCCATAATTTTGAGTGAAGGGTTTAAGTTTCACACTGAAGTCTGAGAATTAGGGTACAATAAAGAGGTGCAGAAAATTATTCGTAGGCTATTAGAAATGGCAATAACTAATATCTTATTGTCAATGCAGGTAAAACAGGTGAAATCAGACAATAATATGAAAATTTGTCCAGAAAATGATGAAGACATAAAAGTAATACTCAACATGTCTGGTATTACACAGTAATATTTACTTAATTCTACTATATATTCACATGTCAGAATTCTCTTTATATAGGAATTTCTAGTTGACTTTTCAGTACTGCAAACACACAAATAGTTACTTGACTTCCTTACCAGACATGGAGCAGTGTGTAAAGTGCCCAGATCATCAGTATGTCAACACAAAGAGAAACCAGTGCCTCCTAAGAGCTGCAAGCTTCCTGGCTTATGGGGAACCCTTGGGCATGGCCTTGGCCTGCATGGCTCTTGGTTTATCGACACTCACAACAGCTGTTCTTGGGGTCTTTGTGAAACATCACAACACCCCCATTGTCAAAGCAAATAACCCAGCTCTCAGTTACATCCTGCTCATCTCCCTCATCTTCTGTTCCCTCTGTTCCTTGCTCTTTATTGGCCGTCCTAACACAGTCACCTGCATTCTACAGCAAACCACATTTGGAGTTGCTTTCACTGTCACTGTTTCTGCTGTCTTGGCCAAAACTGTCACTGTGGTTCTGGCCTTCAAGGTCACTTCTCCAGGGACAAGGATGAGGAGGCTGCTGGTGTCAGGGGCTCCTAACTTCATCATTCCCATCTGCACCCTGATCCAGGTGACTCTCTGTGGAATCTGGCTGGGAACCTCTCCTCCCTTCATTGACACAAACACATACTCTGAACATGGCCACCTCATCCTCCTGTGTAACAAGGGCTCCCTCACTGCCTTCTACTGTGTCTTGGGATACCTTGGCTCCCTGGTCCTGGCCAGCTACGCTGTGGCATTCCTGGCCAGGAACCTGCCTGACACCTTCAATGAAGCCAAGTTCCTGACCTTCAGCATGCTGGTGTTCTGCAGTGTGTGGCTCACCTTCCTGCCTGTCTACCACAGTGCCAAGGGCAAGGTCATGGTGGCTGTGGAGAACTTCTCCATCTTGGCCTGCAGTGCAGGGCTCCTGGGCTGCATCCTTTACCCCAAGTGCTACATCATCTTGATAAGGCCAGATAGGAATTGTCCGTATGGCTTCAAGGATAAAAGAGATAGAAGTAGAAATAAGTATTGCTATGATTAAACTCATATGTTTGATTAGTATATAGATTTTCTGAACTAAATCTACACTCATTTTCCAGTCCTTTACTTGTTTATATCATGAAATTTTTGATTCAATTAATATGGATTTTTTGCAATTTTTCTCACATTTTTATTCCTTCTATTTAATATGCATTTAATCTTTATTCCCTCTTCTTAGTGTCTTTTGAAATAAATCCTATGTGAAGTGCTAGGTATACACATAATGACACATAACTCTGGTAAGTTCCTCTTCTTGGGCTAAGTCCATCTCAGCAGGGTGTTCAGGCACCATGATGGGTAGAAGCATGATATTATCAAGAGAGCCTCAAGAAATCACAGAAATCACTAGGACACCCTTCACCTCACAGGAAGAAGGCTGCCAGTTCTTCTCCCAAGTGCCTTTAGTTAGGAAAGGCAGTGAACTTTGCACATGAATTGTGACGCTTCCGTGAGTTCCTCATTCTAAAACAAGGCAGACATTTCCCTTAGTAACAACAACCATAAAATGAGCACATTTTCATTTGGCTTGGTCCTCAGGCTTGCACTCAGGGCCTGGGCACTCTCCTGAGCTTGTTCGCTCCTGGTTAACACTCTACCACTTTGAGCCACAGCACCACTTCCAGTTTTCTGGTGGTTCATTGGAGACAAGAGTGTCATAGACTTTCCTGCCCTAGATGACTTTGAACCATGATCCTCAGATAGCAGCCTCCTGAGTAGCTAGGATTTCATGCATGAGCCAAGAGGTACCTGGCTGACATTGTGATATTCTTCTCAGCCAAGCATGTCCTCCAACTTACTTAAGGACAACAGTGGACTCTGAACTACTTGGCAGGATCTTAATGGCAGCTGGCATTGTCAGGTTTTTATACAGATGGATTCTGAAGTCACCCTTCATAGGATTGACTCTAGGCATCGCCACTGAACCTCTTGACAAGTGCTTCAATGGGCAAATTATTTCATACAGAAGAATATTTGTCCCATAGGAAATTTAGTGTCTGTTAGATACCAGATTAGTCATCAGCAGTCAGTCAAATGGACTAGGAGTCTTTTATTTAGGTATGCATAGCACCTGATTGCCAGCACTGAGATGGTGACAAACAGCACTGGGTCTCATTAGTGTTGGGTTTTTAGAGGCAAAAATCAACTACACCACTCTCAGTTGGTCTGGCAAGTTAGGCCACGCAAGCAAGCAGACATACAGAAGGAGCATTGCTGTTAGTGATCACAATTCCAGTAAACTCTAGTAAACAAACCAATCAAAGCAATACAATTCTTGGTTCTGGGTGTGACTTGTGTCTACCTCTTCAACTTAACCTTATATCTTTCTCTTTCTGGAACTTCCCCCTAAATTAAAACAGGCAAACTGAGTGGTCTTCCTCATTTGTCTCTTTGGGAAAGGTCAAGCAGCTCTAGGACAAGCTGCTTTGGGCTTCTGTTATTAGTTAGGTTTGCCATTCTCCTGGCCAGCTACCGTGCTTAAGCCTACTGCTTTTAGGGACTCAAAAGAGGGTTCCCCTACACATTTCCCTTGGCTTCCATATTTCAAACTCCACTTTTGGGGGCAACCAAAGCAGATACAAGCGTAGTCACCCACACAGACCATGAGAATAGCAACTGATTAAAATTATACAACATTATTTTCCTACAGCAACTTAGGGTCTCATGTTCACACTTCATTCCACTAATTCCACCAGTTATCCATTATGTACATCATGAAAATAACTTCATTTATGTCTGTAAAGAGCACACAAAAGTTGGTTGAACGAGAAAGCTCAAATATAAATGTGCAACCCAATTTTGGCATTTCCTTGGAATAGTGACATGTAATTGCTGGTTTCAGCAGCATCCTTGATTCCGGGGGGAACAATAAATAGATGCATTTGGGAAGGTCCCTGTATATGGAATTCTTTTGGAAAACTGTGAGAATCAGGTGGCAATGTGTGGTGGATGTTAGGGAATTGGGGTGGGTTAAGTGACCATCTGGAGTATTAATAACTTTGGTTATTTGATGTATCTGTACAAAGAATTTTTTTTTGTCTGACCAGTTCATTGTATGTCTGACATGGTAACCTCTTGTGCAATCCACTTGCATCATCCCAAATGGCTTTCATACACATAGTTTTCATGACACAGATGTTGGATCAAAGTTAAGTGTAACTCCATCCCTGGAGCCTCACTATTTGTCATCTTGGAGGAATTCGTGGCACTTGGGATGAAGAATGGGAATCTGCAAACATGTTGTCCAACTCATGTTTTTCTCCTCCATGCAAGGCCTCAGCTGCAGAGCCCCAGGAAAGGGTTTTACACATTCTTCCTGAGGATTCACAAGAGGCTTCCATGAAATGTGAGCTACAAGTGTACTTCTCTGTCAATAAAAAGACATACACACACAAATCTATAAAAATATATATGAATATACTTATCTGACGCTGTGGGCCTCACTACCACCGACAATTCCACATTGGCAGATGCTTCAGGGATGTGCCTTTTGGTTTTTCCACTCCTTCTTCTCCAGCTTCTCCTCCCTGTCGGGTCCTTGGCTGCCACTAGATGCTTTTCCACAATGAATCAGCATGTGCACATGGAAGGTGATGTGATGATTGCTGCGTATTTCCCTCTCTACTCCTTTAGAGAACCAAGCCGGAACAATGATGCTCCTGAGCAGGAAAAGAAAATGCGGTAAGTATTTCAACATTTTATTTCCATTTACTGAACTCTTCTCAAGATGGGCTATGTCTGAGGGAAGTCTAGTTGCTCACATGAATGCTCTACCTGATCTCCCATCCCCATGCAAGACAAATACCGAGGGGTCATTATTTTATTTTGCATCTTCCTTTGAGTGATTTTCTGCTTGCTAGTAGAAGAGGTCTCTGGTTGTTTCCATGTAGCTCTTCCTTTCAGGGACGGTAAGATGTTCATGATTTTTATTTTAGCCTTAGCCCCCTTTCGTTTTTGTGGAACCTATCCTTTGGTTTATTGATCATTGCTACTGTGTTTTCCTATTTGATTTCATTTTCTTCATGTAAATCTTATTATAAAGGTGATCTCTAGAGAAGTTACACTTCCCTAAGTCAGGCAATGAGTCCATTTCTCTTTGAACAATGTTACCCCCTCCTTCATATTCTCCTGCTTCCTAACCTGACAACAGCCCTCTGTGATGTGAAGTTCATTTCCAATACAATGACAAGTGAGGATCACGATTGAATTGGTTCACCCTTTGTCACATTACTTCTCCATGATTCTTTCATTCCTTTTACTAACCTGAGGTTTGTTATTTCTGGTTCCTTGAGAGGGTCTATCATCCAATATCTACCCCCTTAACTTAAGTAAAGCTTGTTACTTTTTCTGTCACGACAGATAATTTTTTCATTTCCTCATTTATTGTTTCATCTTCCATTTTAAAGTTTCAGTGTAAAGATGATGTTACAGAGGGTTTACAGTTACATATCTCAGCGAATGGGTACACTCTTGAACAATGTCACTCCCTTCCTCGTGTTCTCAGTTTTCCCATCCTGACTTCTCTCTTTGCCAAGATATACAGTTTATTTCCACAAAATTGTCTAATAGATACCACTGCTAAATTGATTCACCATTGTCTCTTCCTTTCTGTGCTTTCCATTCTGATTTCTCAATCAGATAAGCTTACACTAGAGAAAGCATAGTGAATTCAAAAACAGTGAGAAGAGTGACTAAATCAAGGAAAAATAAAAGGAATAAAGGAAAGAACAAAGAACATCCCAAAAGAAGAGGGGAAAGGGAGAACAACAACAGTACAGAAAAAAAAATATAACCTCATTTCTCATTCCTTGAGAAGCAGTGCAATTCTTTAGATCAGTATCTGTGCTCTTGATTTAAAGAATGGTTGGTTTCCTTTCCTTCCTCCTTTTTCAATACCCATCTGGTTTTCAGTTTCATTTGTTCCAGGGGTCCGTTTATTTCTTGATATTTGTCTAGAAAAAACAATTCACTTTACCATGCGTTAATCATGTAATTAAATTGAAATCTTTTGAGTTAGTATTATACTATTTAATTATGATTGATGAATAATTCATTTGAATGTTATGTTATGTGCATATTTTCTTTGTTAATTTCTAGCTTTACCACAATGTGTGCCTGCAAAGGCTCAATACACTTTCAACTTTTGAAAAATCTGGTTACTTTGTGTCCCATCCCAGGATTTCTCCTGGAGAACATTAGTATGTTGATGAGAGAAGTTTTATTCAGAAGTTGGATGAAATCTTCGGTTGGTGGCTGTCAGGATTTCCTAAACTAGTGTGAAATTTAATTCTGGTGCCTCCCTGTTGATTTTATCTCCACCATTTCTCCGTTAAATCTTCAGCTATTATTGTATTAAGGACTACCTTAATGTCTGCTCACCATTGTTCCATGGTTAGATACTGTGTAAATACATATTTCAAATTGCTATTTCATCTTGTATATTTGTTCCCTTCATCATGATATTACAGACGTCACTTTTTGTTCCTTTGATGAAAGTCTATTGGATTTGATGTGCTATATAGGTACTTTTGGTTTACTTTAGGCTTCATTTGCATGGACTGCCATTGCTTATACTCACTGAGGGCCACTGCTACAAAGTGAGTTTCCTGGCATCAACCTTCCTGTCGCCTTGAGATTTTATTCCTTTAGCCACTCGAGCACATACTGGTAGAACTTCCTGCATTTCTTAGGCTGAGCATTAATACTTTTATGCATTCTCAACCATTAAAAAAGCCCATACCCATCAATATTTGTCTTATTAAATACTGTTGTCAACCTTTCCACATGTGTTCATTCTTGCTTTCAGGTTACTCCTCAGTATGTGTACGTTAAACTGGATTTTCTTCAATATCACTATTTTCTTCTTTTAGAAGTTATTGACAACATGGTAGGCTTCCACTGTGACGTTTTAGATATGCATGAAGTATATGTTGAACAAACTCATCGCCCTATTTGTATTTCCATCTTGCCTCCATTGTTTCCTTTTTCAAAGAATGTGTGA
Source organism: Perognathus longimembris pacificus (assembly GCF_023159225.1). NCBI lineage: Eukaryota > Metazoa > Chordata > Mammalia > Rodentia > Heteromyidae > Perognathus > Perognathus longimembris. The sequence continues at coordinate 6,131,617 of NC_063187.1, forward strand.
TGATTTCAGACTAATTTCTTTAGAATGTACACACACACACACACACACACACACACATACACACACACACTGCACATACAGACATAACATAGAGAATGAAAAGTATTTTAAGTCTCCTTACTCCTTTGTGTTCTTGTCCTTCCAAGATCTCAGTCTAAAAATATTGGTTACATGGTGGTGGCCACTGTATTTTACCTTGGTATTTTACCATTGTATTCCATGGTATCTATGATGGCGTACTGGGGTTTCCATGTAAAGCTTGTTCATAATTCATTCGTCATCCCCTGTGTTGAAGGTTCCTCTGTCAATAAGGAGTTACTTAGAGATGGCTGCATCCTTTTTAGGTTGTTCCGTGGCTGGAAATATGGCCTAGTGGCAAGAGTGCTTGCCTCGTATACATGAAGCCCTGGATTCGATTACTTAGTACCACATATATGGAAAAGGCCAGAAGTGGCACTGTGGCTCAAGTGGTAGAGTGCTAAGCCTTGAGAAATAAGAAGCCAGGGACAGTGCTCAGGCCCTGAATCCATGGCCCATGACTGGCAAAAACAAACAGACCACTACCACATAAATAAGAATACAATTATGTGTTCCATAAATAAGAATACAATTCCCTCCCCTGATATTTGCCCTCTTGTTTTGGTTATACCCCAGGAACTGCTGTTCAATATGTTAGGGTCTGTGAGCAGAGCTACCTATAGAACCTTCTTTCAATCAGACCTTGCTTCTGAAAGATTGCCTTAAATTGGGTATTTGTTAGCCTTGACTGCCGTATAACAATATATCTTAAAGTGCGTGATTTCACATAGCTAGAGCTAGTTCCTCAAAGCTAAAGACAATAGAATATTGGTGTTTCATGTATGTCAATCCCATGTTTCATGGATAACAGGTTATTGATGTGGTGCATTTGATAATGGAGACTAAGCAAGCTCTTTCTCAGCTGAAGTTAGTTTCTGAATCTCACTCAGGACAAATTCATTTTATATCCTTTTCTAATCCCATCTACAAGCAGAAAACATTACATTCACATTCTACTCCAATGTGGCATAATGTTGTGGCATGTTAATTGGCAGAAAAGCAAGCATTCAATTCAAGCAAGCAACAAAATTCATAAGGTTGGAAATACTCCTTTTATATTTCTATGCTCATGACACAGGTTTATCTTCAAGCACTACCAGCTTATTTTGGCCTTGACTTTTGCTATTGAAGAGATCAACAAAAACCCTCATCTTTTACATAACTTGACGCTGGGGTTTAATTTCTGTAATTTTGAATTTCATGTTTGGAATGAATTAAGAAGTGCCATTCTTTGCCTCTTTGGGAAGAACAACACTCTCAATTACACATGTATGGGACACAGCAAGTATACAGCAGTACTTACAGGACCATCAGCATTAACATCTGCCAAGTTTGGGACATTGCTGAACCTCTATAGGTTTCCACAGGTGAGAGACATTTTGAAATATCTAATTTGTTGACATTTCAGGTGTTAGAGGAGGAGAGAAAGAGACTGGATTGACTATCCACTCAAATTTTGAGATATAAAAATCTAAGATTTGAGGTAATTGGTTATTTATAGTCCCATTATTTGGAAAGGGGATGGAAAAATAGGAGCAGAACAAAAAGCTTCTTTAAAATTTTGCACCTTATTAAAATTTTTCTTTAAAAAGTCAGTTAAAGGAAATTGACTTTAAAGTATAAATATATGTAGAGCTCTATGTGGGTGGCTCACATTAATAATCCTAGGTACTGAGGAAACATATCTCTAATCAGCAACACGTGGGAAGTAATGTGTGGATCAAGTGGTAGACGGTTAGCCTTCATGAAAATAGCCAAAAACAGTGCATGAGGCCACAAGTTCATGCCTCTGTTCTACCACAAAACAAACACACACACACACACACCGCTATACCCACGTGCAAGATATTATGTTGAACTAAGTCTAGCTCAGAAATAGAAAAGGGGCATGAGTTCCCTCATATGTGAAAGGTAAACCTAAATATGATAATGCATTTTGAAACAGAGAACAGACACATGTCCATATATATATACATATATATACATATATATGTATATATATATATGATTGCTGTGCATAGTATGATATATACAAATATATCTTTATACATGGTATATACAAATATATCTTTATACATGATATATATAAATATATCTTTATATATGGAAGTAATTCTATGGTATTATTTCTTTAATTAACTAACCGTATAAAAAATTAAACCCAGAAAGAAATGAAGCACATTTTGTATGCAGGACATAGGTATTAAGGAATTTAGGAAAGCACCAGAGGAATAGGGAATAGATAAGCGAGCAAATAGACCATAATATTCGATGTACACAGGTGAAAATGCTACTGGGAATGTCAGGGAATGGGCAGTGTTGATATCAATGGGAGGAGGTGATGGAAATAATGATTAAGATCAAGAGGCATTGAACAAAAAAATTGATAGCTGGTATAGTGATTGAAAGCACATTTTTTCAAAACCTAAAGGAAAACTTATATTCTACCTACTTCAACTGGTTACTGTACATGCTATATGACTGAGGTTATGATGCATTTAAATCTTCTCATTCCTGGAATATCCAATTTTCATTCCCTTTAGCTTTCCTTTGGGCCTTTTGATCAAGACCTGGGCGACCATAACAAGTTCCCTGCTCTCTATCAGATGTCCCGAAGGGACACATCCATGGCTACTGCCATAGTCTCCTTACTGCTTCACTTCAGATGGAACTGGGTAGGACTGCTAACCTTAAAAGATGAGAATGATTTGTGGATTCTTCCGGAATTGAAAGAAGAGATGGCCAAGAACAGAGTCTGTGTAGATTTTGAGCTAGCACTCCCGAACAATATTATTTTCCATAAAACAAAATTCAAGGCATTTATAGACCAGATTAACAAATCATCAGCAAATGTCTTCATTATATATGGTGATAATGAATTTCTACTTATTGTGCAATTGTCAATACGAGGCAAAATATTTATCCTGAATTTACAGTGGGATTTGACAATGAGTGGTTATTTTTTCCTGTTAGGATCATCGCAGGTACCTCTCATTTTTTCACACCATCATCCAGATGTTGCCGGATTCACAGATTTTGTCAAGACAGTGAATCCTTCCAAATACCCGGGAGACTCTTTCCTTGCTCACTTGTGGTTTGTTTCTTTTAATTGCTCTGATTCTGAGTCTGACTGTGTAACCTGGGAGAACTGTCTTCACGGTGCTTCCTTGGATTTGTTGCCTCGGCATGTTTTAGACATGACTTTGTCTGTAGACAGTTACAATATATACAACGCTGTATATGCTGTGGCCCATGCTCTCCATGAGATGCTTCTTCATCAAACAGAAGTACAAACCATGGGAAACAGAAAAGGGAAAGTGCCTTCTCCTGCACAGGTAAGGCCTCTGGTCTTGGATAGCACACCCCATGAACAAAGTCACTTCCTACATAGTTTTCTAATCATATGAAATTTAAGTATTGTATGTATTTTTTCAAAACCCAAAAAATAATATCTGTTTCAATGTGTGGGAGGTCCTATGACATGTATTTTCATGCTCTTAAGGTAAAGAAGGAGATAATGAGGGTCAAGTTCTGTATTTTCAAAATTCTTCTGATTACAGATGGCCTCAACATATTCAAAGCACACATTTTGAAAAATGTAAATTCACCTTTTCCCTGTAAGTTTTGTTTGTAATAGCAAAAGATGACTTACTAAATAGAATTGTCCATATATTTCATAAGGGATCTAGTTTTATTCTAATTTAGCTATTAAAATTTACCAACCCCTGACCAGTCATAGAATTAGTGACTATGGAAAACTATATCTAGGCAACTGAGAATCATGACATTCGTGACTATTCGTGACTATTTGGATGGACTGGTTTATCTTGAAAAGATATTATACCTTTGTTGAGTGACCAGGATTCAGAAGGATACATTGTTTTGCTCCATAGATTTTCTTCAGGGATACTTCATTAGGTGGATCTGCCATTGCTGCATTCTGAATCAGAAATTACAGGCAATGAGGAATTTTTTTTTCAAGTTTTCTGTCTTCACTTGGGATAGACTTCACCATAAGATGGTGGCTCTCTTTCAGATGCACCTTTTTCTGAAGAACATCCAATTTCACAATCCTGCTGGAGATCAGGTGGTTTGGGATGAGAAAAGGAAATTGGAGGCAGAGTATGACATTGTGAACATTTGGAATTTCCCACAAGGTCTTCTCCTGGAAGTTAAAGTAGGAAAGTTTTCTCCATATACTCATCAACTCTCTTTATCTGAAGAAATGATACAATGGACCATAGCATCTACAGAGGTGGGTGGGATTTAATTGTGATCATTCTAAAGACATAAAAACTAAGCAAAATTCACCCTTAGAATGTGTATCTGTTTGGATACCACCAAGCTACTCCAGTAAATACTAGGTACTTTGGTAGCTGAGTTACAAATATTATGGATTGAAGGCATTCCATGCAGGAACTTCTGTGAGACTCTTCATTTAACCACTATAAAATCAGGTTGAGTGTTTAGGACGCATTCATGCAATCCAGTCTGCTCAGGGGGAAGACATCCTCAATCCTAAGATTACAGATCTGTTTGAAGCTCCCACTGGCAGATAAATCTTTGGGACCTCTACCTCAATGGGCAAACAAAAACCTCAGGTGGAACTGTGGATCAAGTAGTAGAGTACTAACCTTGAGCAAAACTAGAGCTCAAGGCAATGCACATACCCTGAGATCAAACACCAAGACCAGCACCAAAAGAAAAAAAGGAAGTTAATTGTCTCTAATTGTTATTTCAGAACACTGTCATAAAATATAAGTTGCATATTTCTTAACAAATGCTGAACACTGTGACAAAGTACACAAGGAACCACTTTACGTGGTTTCAAGGTTTATTTAGCTTCCTTCTGTGGAGGTTTCATTCAGGGTTAGTTGTCCTGTTAGTCATCTTTGGTGTGAAGAATCCTTGCGAATCTGTCAGTAGATTCTTACTTTTGGCCACTGAAAACTCAGAAGATATGATGTGTATGGGGATCATATAAGCTATAAAGGGAGGTCTATGCTCTACCTTTCAGCATATTGTTCAAGTTTCAAAGAGTATACTCCCTCCTTGCTGTTCACCATTTCATAGGTGAGTAGGAGACAACATGCGATGGCATGCTGGCCACTGGAATGTACGTTCTCAATGTGAATCTCTATTTTTAAAGCTCCCACACTTCTCAGTAGTTCAATAGGCTAGACATCGAGTCTAGAGCCCATAAGCCTTTTGTAATCATGTGATTGGCCATGTATCACAGCATCCAGCTCACTGACTGAATGTGTGTGGACAGAAGTAATATGCTTAACATTCTACTTTTTTTTTCAGGCAGGAAAGAAAGTTTATTACCGAACTGCTGGCCTATGGTAGAGATGATCCATGGCCGGAGAGAAGGGAGAGAGAGAGTGACCCCCACCCAGGCCTGCCTTATATCTAGGGCAGGGGCAAAGGGTGTGGCCAGGTGGATTAGGATGTGACCTCAGGGAAAGGGGAGGTAACTGCCTCCAGGTCTGCAGACCCAGGAAACTGGGTGGAGACTTAATGAGGTGGGGGCATCTACATGGAGCCCTCAGGGAGAGGACCTAACATTCCAGCCTTTGAATAGTTATGAAAAAGGGCGAAGACTCTCTCTGGCTGCTTCCTGCTGGCAAGGGGGGTCGGCATTAGGGGTAAAAGGCAGAAATGTGGCCCCTCCTGGAGTAGGTGAGCAGCAGGGTCCCTTGGTGGTAGATGCCAGTCTTTGAATGAAGCCTGGAAGAAGTCTCATGAGGCAGGGGCTGTGCAAAAAAAATATTAAGGCAAAAGGAAGTGCTCAGGTATGGACATTAGATGGACACGCTACTATCTCTTGATCCCCCGGCTCTGATTAATTTTGAAAGGGCAAGACAAAGTGACTCCATTTTGGATGCGATCATTTCCTCTTACTTCACTCCATGATACTTGTTCCCGGAACTAGCTGAGTCCCAGTGGTCTAGGTCCTTGTTGCTGAGATGGCTTGCCCCAGTTGGCATTCACAGGATTTGAACTCAGGGCCTGGGCACTGTCCCTGAGCACTTATGCTCAAGGCTAGTACTCTACCTCTCAAGCTCCACTTCCAGCATTTGTGTGGTAAGAAATAAGTCTCTTCAGCCATGCTTCCACCCTGGCTCTTTGCTGGTGAGTTGGAAGATGGAATTTGAGAGATATTTTCAGCCCGGGCTGGCTTCAAACTGCAATCCAAGGCCTCTTTGCCACAAAAGCCCTTTGTGATTTCCAATTAAAACAACAAGGAGAACAAGGGGACTAGAGCTTACCTGTACCTTGTCAAGAATTGACCAAATACTTGCTAGAATTCTGCAATGACAAAACTCAGTAGCTGTGATGAGTTTTAGCACAGATATATAGCTAGATGGACATACTAACAAATGATGTTTACACATACATACACACATGGAACATACATACACATTGTGCACATAGGTTTTACAGCATGAAAAAATGAATTTCAGCTGTAGACTCTCAGAATTCCAATAGTAAATGACAATTTTTTTGGCCCAATATTTTAGAACCATGTGGTCAGTTAGAAAAACAATTTTGCTAGCAAACAACAATTTTCAGATTATAAAATGGAGAAACCATATTTTGACAAACTCCAGTGGGATGCCATGTTGAGGGGGGGGGATGGCAGGACACAAACACACTAACAAGAGAACATGTGGCATGGCATAATGGTGCCTGAGATAATACCTGTTAAACCCAATATCCACCACGTGGTCAATGCTAGAGAAAAGAACTTTTAGATATCTTTGCTGACAAAGCACATTGGTGGTCAAGCCTCAGTTTCAGAGTTCTTTGAAAAGACGCAGCTTTGTGAGCAAGGCACATTATCAGGATGGTACGACTTGGAGTTTTTTATAAAGTAAGCAAGTAAGCAGGAAGATGAGAGAGAGGGGGATAAAATGGAACAGAAAGAGAGGAAAAGAGAAAGAAAGAGAGCCTGAATATAGGTGACTTCTAACCATTTACCATTGCAGTGGCAAAAACTGTATCTGAGTATTTCGAGCAGGCCTCATTGCACTGTCAAGAGGTGTGCTAGCAGTGTCCCGGCACAGGTGTGACTGTGATGCAAAACCCAAAAAGCACGGGAGGGAGGCGCCTGGTGAGTGCATGAGAGCTTACAGGGCAGAAGCAGCAGAAGCAGCGGACGGAGCGGCAGAGAACCGGAGCAGCAGCAGTTTCACTCACCAGGGTAGACAAGTGGTGTGGATGTGGATGTGGAGGTCAGCAGTGGTATTAGTGAAAAGTGCCACGTGGCCACTCGCAGCAGTTCGGCTTGTGGAAAAAGGGCCGTCAGGACTGGGGATACTGCCAGAAAAAGGAGAAAAATAGAGGGGAATTCCGCCTGTCCTGACTCTTAAGCCCTATCCAAGTCACGGCACCATATATGTTAGGTTTTTTTTAAGTAGGTAGCCGGCAAAGGAGAACGCCACGCGGTATTTAGGCGGAAAAGAAAGTTTACTACTGAACTGCTGGACTGTGGCCAAGATGATCCATGGCCAGAGAGAAAGGAGAGAGAGAGTATTCTACTTTTTTAAAACAATAGGTTTTTGAGTATTTTACACAAGTCTAAACAGTTACTCACATACATCTGATTTTCCTCAGACTCCCCACTCTGTCTGCAGTGTAAGTTGTGGTTCTGGATTCAGGAAAGCCCCTCAGGAGGGAAAGGCTGCCTGTTGCTTTGATTGTACCCCTTGCTCAGAGAATGAGATGGCTAATGGGACAGGTAAGTTCACAGCAGAGAGAGAAACTCATACTCCCTCCTAGTATCCCCAATCCATGCAAGTCAATGCAAAAGTTGTGTTAGGCGTGCAAAATCAAATTCTTCCATCCCTCACTTACTAATTTAATTGGAAAAGAAAATCTTGGGCTCAGATTGACATATAGGATTATTTTTTTCTTGTCTGTTGTATGTATGCTAACTCAACTTCTCAGTAATTTAAGTTTTACTTCTATCATATTAAGTGCAAAGCCGTTGAAAGAACAAAGACTCTATCTTCTTCAAAATCAACTTCCTACTGCAAAGGAAACACAGATCTTGCAGATGTTTAGTGCCTAGGGCAAAGACCAGTTCTTGGAAAACAACAAATGCTCTGGGCTGGGTTGGGCATATTAGACGAGGGAAAGGTGTTTTGTATAGCAAAACTTTATATCTTGAAAGAAGGATTTGTTATCTGTTTCCTACAGGTGAGTACCAAAGACAACTTTAACTGCTGAAGGGAAGGCCACAGTGCTCTTATTTATATTGTACAGAGAAATAAAGCAAAGTACAAGTTTCACTGTCCATGATTTTTTTTCCAGTCCTGGTGCTTGAACTCAGGGCCTTAGAGTTGTCCCTACCTTCATTTTGCTCAAGGCTAGCACTCTAAAACTTGAGCCACAGGAACACCCTTGGCTTTTTCTGTGTATATGGTGCTGAGGAACCAAATTCAGGGCTTCATGTATGCTAGGCACTCTACCACGATGCCACATTCCCAGCCCCACTGTCCACATTTTCGAATGAAGAGTTTAAGTTCCACACACGACTCTGAGAATTAGGGTACAATGAAGAGGTGCGGAAAATTATTCCTAGGCTATTAGAAATGGCAATAAATAATATCTCGTTGTCAATACAGGTAAAAGAGATGAAATCAGACTAAAACATGAGAATGTGAGCAGGACATGAAGAAGACATATAAATAATACTTAACATGTCTGGTAATAATCAGTAATATTTACTTTATGCTACTAAATAGTCACATGTCAGAATTCTCTTGATGTAGGAATTTCTAGTTGATTTTTCAGTATGACAAACAAACTAACAGTTACTTGACTTCCTCACCAGACATGGAGCAGTGCGTGAAGTGTCCAGATCACCAGTATGCCAACACACAGAGAAACCAGTGCCTCCCAAGATCTGCAAGCTTCCTGGCTTATGGGGAGCCCTTGGGCATGGCCTTGGCCTGCATGGCTCTTGGTTTATCTACACTCACAGCAGCTGTTCTTGGGGTCTTTGTGAAACATCACAACACCCCCATTGTCAAGGCGAATAACCAGGCTCTCAGCTACATCCTGCTCATCTCCCTCATCTTCTGTTCCCTCTGTTCCTTGCTCTTTATTGGCCGTCCCAACACAGTCACCTGTATTCTACAGCAAACCACATTTGGAGTTGCTTTCACTGTAGCCATTTCTGCTGTCTTGGCCAAAACTGTCACTGTGGTTCTGGCCTTCAAGGTCACTTCTCCAGGGAGAAGGATGAGGTGGCTGCTGGTATCAGGGGCTCCTAACTTCATCATTCCCATCTGCACCCTGATCCAGGTGACTCTCGGTGGAATCTGGCTGGGAACCTCTCCTCCCTTCATTGACACTGATACATACTCTGAACATGTCCACCTCATCATCCTGTGTAACAAGGGCTCCCTCACTGCCTTCTACTGTGTCTTGGGATACCTGGGCTCCCTGGCCCTGGCCAGCTTCACTGTGGCTTTCCTGGCCAGGAACCTGCCTGACACCTTCAATGAAGCCAAGTTCCTGACCTTCAGCATGCTGGTGTTCTGCAGTGTGTGGCTCACCTTCCTGCCTGTCTACCACAGTGCCAAGGGCAAGGTCATGGTGGCTGTGGAGGTCTTCTCCATCTTGGCCTCCAGTGCAGGGCTCCTGGGCTGCATCTTTGTCCCCAAGTGCTACATTATCTTGATAAAGCCAAATAGAAATGTTCTGCATGGCTTCCGTGACAAAACACTTACTCACAGAAACACTGACTTCTTAGAGAGGAGACATTAAAAGTCTCATTAAAATAAAAAGTTTGGTAGGAAATAAGTTATAATGCAGTATAAGCAGGGATTTCCAAATACATTGCACTGAGTAGTCTCACACATTTCATTTATCATTAAGTTCTCATAAAGATTTTACCGTAGTGGGCTGGGGATATGGCCTAGTGGCAAGAGTACCTGCCTGGGATACACGAGGCCCTAGGTTCGATTTCCCAGCACCACATATACAGAAAACGGCCAGAAGCGGCGCTTTGGCTCAAGTGGCAGAGTGCTAGCCTTGAGCGGGAAGAAGCCAGGGACAGTGCTCAGGCCCTGAGTCCAAGGCCCAGGACTGGCCAAAAAAAAAAAAGAAAAGAAAACATTGCAAAGATCCTGAATTGAACCCTAGGATCTGTACCAAAAAATAAAAATAAATTTATAGTTCCTAATGTTGATTTAGAATATTGTTATAAAATATGTATTCCATATTTCTTAGTAGGTTTGTAACACTTTGATAAAGTAGCTGGGAATTACATTATGTGGCTGAAATGTTTATTTTGCTCCCTTCCATGGAGTTTCATTCATTGGTTAGTTGGCTTGCTACATATGCATTCCTCTCACCAAAGTGAAAGAGACTGCGTGAAAAGGTTCTCACTTCGTGGCCACTGGAAAAGTAAGAAAAAGTTATGGTGGATATAGGGTTCACATAACCCTATAAAAGGGAGGTCTGTGCATTATTTACAGCATACTTTTTAAGATTCGAAGGGTATTATTCCTCCTTGCTCTTCGTAGTCTCATAGAGGAATAAGAGACAACAGGAATTCAAGGAAGGTCCACAGTGTTAACCAATAATATTTACTTTCTCATCATTAATCTCTAACCTCCTAAAGGTCTCATACAACTCAGTAGTTCTACAGACTAGATAGAGATCAAGGCCATAGCACATGGGCCTTTTGGGTTCACATGACATGGAATCTATAATAGCATTCAATTTACTTATTGGGTTTATGAGTATAAAAATATTATTGGGGGCGGGGGGAGGTCTGGAAATGTGGCTTAGAAGTAGAGTGCTTGCCTAGCATGCATGAAGCCTTTGGTTCAATTCCTCAGTACCACATACACAGAAAAAGCTGGAAGTGGCGCTTTGGCTCAAGTGGTAGAGTGCTAGCCTTGAGCAACAACAAGCCATAGAGACTTCCCAGGCCCTGAGTTCAAGCCCCAGGACTGGCAAAAAAAAAAAAAAATTTACTAGGCGTAATAAAACAATTCTTTGAAACAATGGGCTTTTTGGTATGTTAAGTAAGAGTCTGAACAGTTACTGATACCTATTTCCATCAGTGTCCTCGGTCAGTCTGCAGTGAGAGTTGTGGTCCTGGATTCAGGAAATCCACTCCGGAGGGAAAGGCTACCTGCTGCTTTGTTTGCACCCCTTGTTCAGAGAATGACATTGCTAATGAGACAGATACGTTCATGGTGGAGTGAAAAATTCACACACTCTCCTGGAGTGTGCCAATCCCTGCAGGTCAATGCAAAAAGTGGTGTGTTAGGATTGTAGGGTCAAATTACCCTTCCTTTATTTAACAATTTAGTTGCAACAGGATGATAAAGCTTTGGGTGGGAAAACAAACCAACATTGGGCTCTGAATTGCCAATAGAATTATTTTTGTACTCATTTGTATGCATGTGTGTTCAACTTGTGAGTAATGTTAGTTGAACGGCTATCATATGAAGTGCAAAGCCTTGTTAATTACAAGGTCTTCACGTTCCTCAAAATTACCTTTACAATACAAAGAAAACACCAACTTGTGCATCTTTATTTCCTTGTGCCCAAAAATACTATGGCAAAAGAACAAGTTCTGTGAGTTGTGATTGGGGTAAGAAGAACAAGGCTTGTGCACAGCACAATTTTTACAGCTTCCAAGACTGATTGGGTTCTCTGTTCTCCACCACGTTACAGGGGCATAGAGACAAACATAAAATTTCAAGAAGGGCCACTCACACTGCTGTTGTTTGTATTGCACAGTGACATAGAGAGATGGGAAAGCTTTATTAGGCATGATTTTCAGTGAGGTATTTGAGCTGTGCACGCAAGCTCGGGATGATTATGGAAGCTTGAAGAGGTTCAGAAAACAATTGTGAAGATGTTAGAAATAAAAGGAAATATGTGTGATGTTCACTACAAAGGAGAAAGTTTCAATCAGACTGAAGCAAAAGAGGATATGGGAAGGAATGTGGGAACATGATAAAGACATAAAAATAATCCTCAACGTGTCTGGTAATTCTTGGTAATATTTACTTCATGCTAGCAAGTACTGATATGTCAGAATTAACTATATAGGGATTTCCTAATTTCTTTTTAGGTAGTGGCAATGCAATAATGGTTACTTTAATTCTCCCCACACATGGAGCAGTGTGTGAAGTGTCCAGATCACCAGTATGCCAACACACAGAGAAACCAGTGCCTCCCAAGAGCTGCAAGCTTCCTGGCTTATGGGGACCCCTTGGGAATGGCCTTGGCCTGCGTGGCTCTTGGTTTATCGACACTCACAGCAGCTGTTCTTGGGGTCTTTGTGAAACATCACAACACCCCCATTGTCAAGGCGAATAACCAGGCTCTCAGCTACATCCTGCTCATCTCCCTCTTCTGTTTCCTCTGTTCATTGCTCTTTATTGGCCGTCCCAACACAGTCACCTGTATTCTATAGCAAACCACATTTGGAGTTGTGTTCACTGCAGCTGTTTCTGCTGTCTTGGCCAAAACTGTCACTGTGGTTCTTGCCTTCAAGGTCACTTCTCCAGGGAGAAGGACGAGGTGGCTGCTGGTGTCAGGGGCTTCTAACTTCATCATTTCCATCTGCACCCTGATCCAGGTGACTATCTGTGGACTCTGGCTGGGAACCTCTCCCTTCATTGACACAGACACACACTCTGAACATGGCCAACTCATCCTCCTGTGTAACAAGGGCTCCCTCACTGCCTTCTACTGTGTCTTGGGATACCTGGGCTCCCTGGCCCTGGCCAGCTTTTCTGTGGCTTTCCTGGCCAGGAACCTACCTGACACCTTCAATGAAGCCAAGTTCCTGGCCTTCAGCATGCTGGTGTTCTGCAGTGTGTGGCTCACCTTCCTGCCTTTCTACCACAGTGCCAAGGGCAAGGTCATGGTGGCTGTGGAGGTCTTCTCCATCTCGGCCTCCAGTGCAGGGCTCCTGGGCTGCATCTTTTTTCCCCACGTGCTACATCATCTTGATAAGGCCAGATTGAAATTGTCTGCATAGCTTCAGGGACAAAACACATACTGGGAGAAATAAGTCTTCTTAAGATGAAACTTCCATGCTTGATTAGCTGTATTCCTTATTCCATCAGGTATTAGTTAAGATTGCTAGAATCACTTCAATGAATGAGTGAATCTTCCTCATTTCTCTATTATGGTTACCATAACAAATTTAACCCAGAGACATGTAAGTTTAAATTTTATTCTTTATATATTTGGTTCTTTCTGTTTACTTTGCACTTAGCCCATAATCTCCACCAGTACATTTTCGATGTCATCTGCTTTCCTATTTTTGCTTTTCAATCATTTGCCTACAATTTCTTTTCTGGTGCCAGTCTTGGGGCTTGAACTTAAAGCCTTCTTACTATACCTAGATTTTTTGCTCAATGCTGGTATTTTACCACTCAAGCCACAGCTTTCCATTTGTTTCTTCCATGGTTAAACTGAGATAAAATACTCATGGACTCTCCTGCCCAGGTTGCCTTCAAACCATGATTACCAGATCTCTCCTAGCAATATGGATATTTTCCTAAATTTTTAAGTACATTACCATCCTGCCTGCACATCACAAGCCTGCTTAATTCACAGTTCAGTTCTTTAATAGTTTCCTTATAATGAAGTTCCATGTTTTCATATGCTTGTTTGGTGTACTTTGTTTAGTAATTGTATATTTCTATTCTTACATTAGCTTTGCAATATTACTTAGTATGTTTTGTTTCCATGTCCTCCCTCTTTCTTTCTTTTCCTTTCATCCTCTCTGCTCTTTCCATATGGTTTTAGAGTTTCAACAATGTGTCATATATTCTACAAAAACATTTCAACTTTAGAGGAAATGATTTAAACTTTGCACCAATAAGTATAATGCTGGTTGTATGTTTGTCATATACAACCTTTATTCTATTGAGGAATGTTCCATAGATTTCTACCTTCTCCACAGCTTCTTTCATAGAGTGTTGCATCTGTTGCTTCTGTTCAGAGCCAAAGAATACTATGCAGGAAGGACAGTATTGGAGGAATATCAATATCCAACTTCATCTCTATTACAAAGTCATGTTACAAAGTCAATAGTATACTGCATAAGAAGAAACATGAAGGCCAGTGCAACAGTTGAATAGAAGACCCAAAATGAACTCACAAACCTATAGCCTACTAATAAGCAGGCAGCCAAAGCATAGGATAGAAGAAACATAGCCTCTTCACTAAATGGTAGTAGTATAATTGTCTATTCACAGGCAAGAAACTGATATATATCATGCTGTACCAGAATCAATTTCGAATCAATTAACAAATTCATTGTGAGGCTAAGTGCACAAAAATAATACAGAAATGTGTAGAGGAAACACTAGGGCTCCTAGGTACAGACAAAATTTCTTAAGATCCAGAACAAAGGTATAGACTGTAGTCTTGATCAATCACATTGCATCAATGATAATGCAGATACCTGAAGAGTATCTGCATAGTAACGCACATACTTAGCAAGACAAATGGAAAGCCCATAGAATAAGGGGATTTTTTTTTCCTAGATGTACATCAGACAAGGGTCTTAAATTGGAAATATTAAGACACTCAAAGATTAAACCCCCAAAATGAATTCTCAAAGAAACTAAAATCCAATTAACAAATGGGCTAAAGACTTAAAAAGAGACTTCTCAGAAGAAGAATGTTCCATAGACACATGAAGACAGGTTCAACAACTCTGGCCTCAAAAGGTATGCAAATCAAAACAGCTTTGAGATTCCAACTCACCAAAGTCAAAATAGCCATTATCAAGAAAATGATCAATAATAGATGCTGGAGGTGATGTAGCCAAAAGGGAACACTACTTCGTTGTTGCTGGGAATGTAAATTGGTTCATCCTCTCTGGAAAACGGTATGGAGATTCCTCAGAAGGCTGAACATAGAGCTCCTCTATGACCCAGCAGCCCCACTTTTGGGCATCTACCCAAAAGACCACAAGCAAGAACACACAGAAGCCACCAGCACAACCCCATTTGGAGTTGCATTCAATGTCGCTGTTTCTGATGTCATGTCCAAAATTCTAACTGTGCTTCTGGCCTTCAAGGTCACTTCTCCAGAGAGAAGGATGAGGTGGCTGCTGGTGTCAGGAGCTCCTAACTTCATCATACCCATCTGCCTCCTGATCCAGGTGACTCTCTGTGGAATCTGGATGGGAACCTGTCCTTCCTTCATTGACACAGACACAAACTCTAAACTTGGCCACACCACCATCCTGTGAAACAAGGGTTCCCTCACTTCCTTCTACTGTTTCTTGGGATATATGGGCTCCCTGGCCCTGGCAAGCTATGCTGTGGCTTTCCTGGCTAGGAACCTGCCTGACACCTTCAATGAAACCAAGTTCCTGAGCTTCAGCATGCTGGTGATCTGCAGTGTGTGGCTCACCTTCCTGCCTGTCTACCACAGTGCCAAGGGCAAGGTCATGTGGCTGTGGAGGTCTTCCCTATCTGGGCCTCAAGTGTAGGGCACCTGGGCTGCATCTTTCTCCCCAAGTGCTACATCATCTTGATAAGACCAGAGAAGAATTGTCTGCATGGCTTCAAGAATAAAAGAGATAGAAGTAGAAGTAAGCATTGCTAAGATTAAACTCGTATGTTTGATTTGCATATGGATTTTCTGAACTAAATCTACAGTCATTTCCCAGTCCTATAGTTGTTTATATTATGAAAATTTTGCTTCAATTAACATGGATAATTGCAATTTTTCTCACATATTTTTGTTCCTTCCATTTAATAAACATTTAGAATTTATTTTTCTTCTTAGAGTCTTTTGAACTAAGTGCTTTGTGAAGGGCTAGGTGTACACACAAGGACACAGAACACTGGTAAGTTCTCCCCTCTTGGGCTAAGTCCATCCCAGCAGGGTGTTCAGGTACCCTGACAGGTAGCAGCATGATATTATCAAGAGAGCCTCTAGAAATCACAGAGGGGGACAAGGAGACCCTTCCCCTCACAGGATGAATCTTGCCAGTTCATCTCCAAGTGCATTTACTTAGCAAAGGCAGAGAACTTTGCACATGAATTGTGATGCTTCCATGAGTTCCTCTTTCTAAAACAAGACAGACATTCCACTTAGTAACAACAACCACAAACTGAGAACAACATTTTCATTTGGATTGGTCCTCAGGCTTGCACTCAGGTCCTGGGCACTCTTCCTGACCTTGTTTGATCAGGCAAACACTCTACCACTTTGAGCCACACCAACACTTCCAGGTTTATCGTGGTTCTTTAGAGACAAGAATGTCATAGACTTTCCTGCCTCAGATGACTTTGAACCATGATCCTCACATAGCAGCCTCCTGAGTAGCTAGGATTTCAGGTATGAGCCAAGAGGTACCTGGCTGACATTGTGGTTTTCCCCTCAGGCAAGTGTGTCCTCAGAATTCCTTAAGGACAACAGTGGACTCTGAACCACTTGGCAGGATCTTAAGGACAGCTGGCATTGCCTGGTTTTTAAAGATGCATGCTGAAGTCACCCTTCATAGGATTGGATCTAGGCATCATCACTGAGCCTCTTGACAAGTTACTTCAATGGGAAATTACTTCATACTGACGAATATTTGTCCCATAGGGAGTTTAGTGTCTGTTAGATACCAGATACCCTGGTGGGCCTCAATCCACGACTATAGTCACCAGCACTCAGTCAATTGGACTAGGAGTCTTTTATTTAGCTATGCATAGCATCTGATTGGCACCACTAGGATGGTGAAAAACAGCACTGGGTCTCAGTCGGGTTGGGATATTAGAGGCAAAAATCAACTGTACCACTCACAGGTGGTCTGGCAAGTTAGGCCAAGCAAGCAAGCAGACCTACAGAAGGAGAATTGCTGTTAGTGATCACAATTCCAGTAAACTCCAGTAAACAAAGCAATGAAAGCAGTACAATTCTTGGTTCTGTGTTTGACATCTGTCTACCTATTCAACTTAATTAAAATTACATATTTCTCTTTCTGGAACTTCCCCCTAAATGAAAACATGCAAACTGAGTGGTCTTCCTCATTCCTTTCTTTGGAAAAGGTCAAGTAGCTCTAAGTCAAGCTGCTTTGGGCTCCTGTTATTAGGCTTAGGTTTGGCCTTCTCTGGGCCCCCTACACTGCCTAATCTTGCTGCTTTTAGGGACTCAAAAGAGGGTTCCCCTACACATTTCACTTGGCTTCCATATTTCCAACTCCTCTTTTGGGGGCCTACCAAACCAGATATCAGGGTAGTCACCCACAGTGATCATGAGAATAGCAACTGATTAAAGAAATACAACATCTTTTCCTAGAGTATCTTAAGGTCCAATGTTCACAATTCATTCCACTCTTTCCACCTGTTATACATCATGTTCATCTTGAAAATGACTTCATTTATATCTGTAAAGTGCGCACAAAATTGTTGTTTGAATGAGAAAGCTCACAATATAAATGTGCAACCATATTTCAGCATTTATCTTGGAATAGTGACATGTAATTGCTGGTTTCAGCAGCATCCTTGCTTCCTTAGGCAATAGTAAATGGATGCATATGTGATGGTCTCTGTATATGGAATTCTTTTGGAAAACAATTGGAATCACCTAGCAATGTGCAGTGGATGATATGGAAATGGGGTGGTAAAGTGACCATCTGGGTATGATGCCCTAATAACTTTGGTTATTTGAATGTAACCGAGCAAAGGATTTTTTTTTTCTTTTTACTGGCTAACTGTACGTCTGACACCATATCCTCTGGTGCAATCCACTTGCATCATCCCAAATGGCTTTCATACACATAGTTTTCGTGACACAGATGTTGGATCAAAGTTAAGGATAACTCCATCCCTGGGGCCTCACTATCTGTCATCTTAGAGGAAATCATGACACTTGGGATGAAGAAGGGGAATCTGCAAACATGTTGTCCAACTCAAGTTTTTCTGCTGCATGCAAGGCCACAGCTGCAGAGCCCCAGGAAAGGGTTTTACATATTCTTCCTAGGGATTTACAAGAGGCTTCCATGAAAGCTGGGCTACAAGTGTACTTCTCTGTCAATAAAAAGACATACACACATACTTACAAAAATATATACGATATATATATATATATATATATATATATATATATATATATATCTCAGATACAGTTGACCTCACTTCCAGCCACATTTTCATGTTGGCAGAGGCTTCAGGGATGTGCCTTTTGGTTTTTGCACTCCTTCTTCTACACCTTATTCTCCCTGTTGTGTCATTGGCTGCCACTAGCTGCTTTTCTACCATGAAGCAGCGTGTGCACATGGATGGTGATGTGATGATTGCTGCGTATTTCCCTCTCTACATCTTGAGAGTAGCTAGCCGTGACAACGATGCTCCTGAACGTGAAAAGGAAAGGCTGTAAGTATCTCATCATTTTATTTCCATTTACTGATCTCTTCGGTAGATGGGCTATGTCTGAGGGAAGTCTAGTTGCTCACAAAAATGCTCTACCTGATCTCCCATCCCCATGCAAGACAAACACCACGGGTTCATTATTTTATTTTGCATCTTCCTTTGAGAGATTTTCTGCTTGCTAGTAGGAGAGGACGCTGGTTTCCTTCCATGTAGCTCTTCCTTTCCCTAACGGTAAGATCTCCATGATTTTACTTCAGTCTTATCCCCCTTTCGTTTTTGTGGAACCTACCCTTTACTTTAGTGATCATTGCTACTGTGTTTTCCTATTCTATTTTTCCTTTTCTTCATCTAAATATTATTATAAAAGTGACCTCTAAAGAGGTGACTCTTCCCTAAGTCAGGCAATGAGTCCATTTCACTTTGAACAATGTTACCCCCTCCTTCAGATTCCCCTGCTTCATGACCTCGGAACAGCCCTCCCTCCGTGTTGTGAAGTTCACTTCCAATACACTGTCAAATGAGAATCACGATTAAATTGGTTCACCCCTTGTCCCATTACTTCTCCTTGATTCTTTGATTCCTTTTACTAACCTTAGGTTTGTTATTTTTAGTTCCTTGAGAGGCAATGCAGGTACTATATCATCCAGTATCTACCCCCTTAACTTAAGCAAAGCTTGTTACATTTTCTGTCCATATAGATCATTTTTCATTTATTCGTTCATTATTTCTTTGTCCATTTTAAAAAATTCAGTGTAAAGATGATGTTTCAGAGGGTTTACAATTACGTATCTCAGCGAATGAGTACACTCTTGAACAATGTCACTCCCTACCTCATTCTCTCAGTTTTTCCCATCCTGACTTCTCTCTGCCCCAAGCGATACAGTTTATTTCTGCAAATAAGTAAATACAACTGGTAAATTGATTCATCATTGTCTCTTTCTTTCTGTACTTTCCATTCCCATCCCCCCATCAGATAAGCTTACAGTAAAGAATGCATAGAGAAATCAAAAACAGTGAGAAGAGTGAATAAATCACAGAAAAATGAATGGAATAAAAGAAAGAAAAAAGAGCAACGGAAAAGGAGGGGAAAGGGCGAACAACAAACAGTACATAATAAAAAACCTCGTTGCTCATTTCTTGAAAAGGAGTGCAAGTTCTTTAGCATCTGTCCTCTTGATTTAAAGAAAGAATACAGTTCCCTTTTATTCCTCCATTTTCAATATCGATCTGGTTTCCAGTTTCATTTGTTCCAGGGGTCTGTTTATTTCCTGGAATTTCTCTAGAAAATACAATTCACTTTACGTTTTGTTAATCATTTAATTAAACTGAAAACATTTTAGTTAGCGTTACACTATTTAATTATGATTGATGAATAATTCATTTGAATTTCATGTTATGTGCATATTTTCCTTGTTAATTTCTAGATTTAACACACTGTGTGTCTGCAAGGGCTCAATACACTTTCAACATTTGAAAAATCGGGTTGCTTTGCTTCCCATCCCAGGATTTCTCCTGGAGAACATTAGTACGTTGATGAGAGAAGTTTTATTCAGAAGTTGGATGAAATTTTCTGTTGGTGGGTGTCAGGCTTCCCTAAACTAGTGTGAAATTTAATTCTGGTGCCTCCCTGTTGATTTTGTCTCCATCATCACTCCATAAAATCTTCAGTTAGTACTGTATTAAGGACTACCTTAAAGTCTGCTTAACATTGTTCCGTGGTTGGATACTGTGTAAATACATATTTCAAATTGCTATTTAATCTTGTATATTTGTTCCCTTCATCATGCTATTACGGACATGTCTTTTTTTGTTCCTATGATGAAAGCCTATTAGATGTGATGAGTTATATATAGATACATTTGGGTTCCTTGAGGCTTCATTTGCATTGACTGTCCTTACTTATATTCACTGAGGGCCACTGATAGTAAAGTGAGTTTCTGGACATCAACCTGTCCTGTTGCCTTGAGATTGTATTCATTCAGGCACTCTAGAATGTACTGAAAAAATTCCTGCATTTCTTAGGCCGAGCATTATTACTTTTAGGCATTCTCAACCATTAAAAAAGCCCCCACCCATCAATATTTGCTTTATTAAATACTGTTGTCAACCATTTCCATATGTGTTCAGTCTTGCTTTCAGGTTACTCCTCTGTATGTGTATGTTCAACTAGATTTTCTTCAATATCACTATTTTTTTCTGTTTAGAAGTTATTGAAAACATGGGAGGCTTCCACTGTAACATTTTAGGTATCCATGCAGTATATTTTAAACAAACTCATCATCTTATTTGTATTTCTATCTTGCCTCCATTGTTTCTCTTTTCAAAGAATGTGTGATGATTTCAGACTAAATTCTTGAGAATGTACACACACACACACACACACACACACACAGCATAGCACATACACACTATATGGACTGAAAGAAAAGTATTTCAAGTCTCCTTTCTCCTTTGTGTTCTTTTCTTTCCAGGATCTCAGTGTAAAAATATTGGGAACATGATAGTGGCCACTGCATTTTACCTTGGTATTTTACCTCTGTATACCATGGTATTTATCATGGCATACTAGGGATTTCCATGTAAAGATTGTTCATAATTCATTAGCCATCCCCTGTTTCGAAGGTTCCTCTGTCCATAATGAGTTACTAAGAGTTGGCTGCATCCTTTTTAGGTTCTTACATAAATAAGAATACAATACCGTCACCTGATATTTGAGATCTTGTTTTGGTTGATAACCCAGGAAGAGCTGTCCAATATGTTGGGTCTGTGTGCAGAGCTAGCTATACAACATTCTTTCAATGAGACCTTGCTCCTGAAACATTACCTTAAATTGGGTATTTATTAGCCTTGCCTGACATATAACCATATATCTTAAAGTGGGTGACTCAAAAGATTTTTCATGGGGCTGGCGATATAGCCTAGTGGCAAGAGTGCCTGCCTTGGATAAACGAGGCCCTAGGTTCAATTCCCCAGCACCACATATACAGAAAAAACGGCCAGAAGCGGTGCTGTGGCTCACGTGGCAGAGTGCTAGCCTTGAGCGGGAAGAAGCCAGGGACAGTGCTCAGGCCCTGAGTCCAAGGCACAGGACTGGCCAAAAAAAAAAAAAAAAAAAAGATTTTTCATATTGCTAAGCTAGTCCTTCCATATGTTTCATGGACAACAGGTTATTGTTGTGGTGCATTTGATAATGGAGATTAAGCAATCTCTATCTCAGCTGAAGTAAGTTTCTGAATCTCACTCAGGATAAAATCCTTTCATGTCCTTTCCTAATCACATCTATAAGCAGAAGACAGTACCTTCATGTTCTACTCCAATGTGGCATAATGTTTTGGCATGTTAGCAGAAAAGAAACCATTCAATTCGCTAAAGTTGTAAGTTTGGAAACACTCTTTTCTATTTCTATGCTTGTTACACAGGTTTATCTTCAAGAATTACCAGTTTATTTTGGCCTTGACTTTTGCTATTGAAGAGATCAACAAAAACCCTCATCTTTTACATAACTTGACTCTGGGATTTGAGTTCTGTAATTTTGAATTTGATGTTTATAATGAATTAAAAAGTCCATTCTTTGCCTCTTTGGGAAGAACAACACTCTCAATTACACATGTATGGGAGACAGCAAGTATACAGCAGTACTTACAGGACCATCAGGAATAACATCTGCCCAGCTTGGGACATTGCTGAACCTCTACAGGTTTCCACAGGTGAGAGTGGAAGGAGTGGAGTAATATTTACAAATGTCTAATTTGGTGACCTTTTAGGTGTTAGAGGAGGATTGGAAGACACTGGATTGATGATGCTATGAAATTGTGAGATATAAAAAACTAAGAATAAGTGGTAATTGGTTATGTACAGTCCCATTATTTGGAAAGGTGATGCAAAAGTTAGAGCAGAACACAGACTTATTTAAAGTTTTGCACCTTATTAGTAATTTTCTTTTTAAAAATCTGTAAATGAAAAGTGACTTAAAGTATAAAGATATTTTGAGCTCTGTGCTAGTGGTTCACATCTATAATCCTAGGGACAGAGGAAACTTATTTCTAATCAGCAAAATGTGGGAAGTAATGTTCAGATCGAGTGGTAGAGGGGAAGGCTTCATGGAAAAAGCCAAAAACAGTACATGAGGCCCTGAGTTCATGCCTCTGTTGTAGCACAGAACACACACACACACACACACACACACACACACACAAACACACACACACACACCATTATACCCACATGCAAGATATTATGTTAATGTAAGTCTAGATCAGAAATAGAAAAGGGGCATGTGTTCCCTCATATGTAAAATGTAAGTCTAAATTTGATAATTCATTATGAAACAGAACACACACATGTCCATATGTATATAATTAAAGTGCATAGTATGGTGTATATATATACATACATAATATCTTTATAAATGGAAGTAATTCCATGGTATAACTTCTTTATTTAACTGACCATATAAAGAATTAATACAATAAAGTAATTAGGTACATTTTGTCTGCAAGAAATAGGTATTAAGGAAATGAGGAAAACGCCAGAGGAATAGGGAATAGATAGGTGAGCAAATAGACCATAATATTCAATGCAAATATGTGAAAATGCTACCAGAAAAGAGAAGGAAAGGGGAATGTTGATATCAATGTGAGGAGCTCATGGAAATAATGAATAAGATCAAGAGGCATTGTACAAAAATGATAGCTGGTACAGTGATTAAAAGCACATTTTTCAAAAAAGAAAACTTACTTTCCACCTACTTCAACTGGTTACTGTATATACTATATGACTGAGGTTATGATGCATTTAAATTTTCTCTTTCCTGGAACATTGAATTTTCATTCCGTTTAGCTTACCTTTGGGTCTTTTGATCAAGCCCTGAGCGACCATAACAAGTTCCCTGCTCTCTATCAGATGGCTCAAAAGGACACATCTATGGCCACTGCCATGGTCTCCTTACTGCTTCACTTCAGATGGAACTGGGTGGGACTGCTAATCATAGAGGATGAGAATGGCTTGTGGTTTCTTTCTGAATTGAAAGAAGAGATGGCCAAGAATAGAGTCTGTGTAGACTTTGAGCTAGCACTCACGAACAATATTATTTTACATAAAACAAAACTCAAGGCAGTTAAAGACCAGGTTAACAGATCATCGGCTAATGTCTTCATTATATATGGTGATAATGAATTTCTACTTCTTTTGCAATTGATAATAACAGGCAAAATTTGTATCATGAATTCACAATGGGATTTGACAATGAGTAGGGATTATTTCCTGCTGGGATCATCGCAGGTACCTCTCATGTTTTCACACCATCACCCAGATGTTTCTGGATTCACAGATTTTGTCAAGGCAGTGAACCCTTCCAAATACCCTGAAGACGCTTTCCTTGCTGAGGTGTGGTATGTCTCTTTTAATTGCTCTGTTTCTGAGTCTGACTGTGTAACATGGGAGAACTGTGCTCACAATGCTTCTTTGGATTTGTTGCCTCGGCATATTTTAGACATAACTTTGTCTGTGGACAGTTACAATATATACAATGCTGTCTACGCTGTAGCCCATGCTCTCCATGAGATGCTTCTTCATCAAGCAGAAGTACAAACCATGGGAAACAGAAAAGGGACAGTGCCTTCTCCTGCACAGGTAAGGCCTTGTATGTTGGATAACATACCCCATGAAGAAAGTCACTTCCTACATAGGTTTCTTACCATATGAAATTTCAGTAATGAATGTATTCTTCCAAAACCCAAGAAATAATATCAGGTTCAATATATGGGAGGTCCTCTAGACATGTATTTTCATGCTCTTAAGGAAAAGCAGGAGATAATGAGGGTCAAGTTCAGTGTTTTAGAAACTCATCAAATTACAAATGGCCTCAACATGTTCAAAGCACATATTTATAATACTGTAAATTCACCTTTTCAGAAAACTGCAATTTTACATTTTCCCTATAAATTTTGTTTGTACTAGCATAGGAAGACCTACTAAATAGAATTGTCCATATATTTCATAAGGGATCTACTTTTTCTACTTTAGGTATGTAAATTTTACCAAACCCTGTCTGGCAACATTCATAGCCTTAGTGATTATGGCAAACTGTATCTGGGAAACTGAGAATCATCTCATTCATGACTATTTAGATGGACTGGTTTTCTCTAGAAAAGTCATAAAACCTTTGTTGAGTAACCAGGATTCAGAAGGGTACATTTTATTCCTCCATAGATTTTCTTCAGTGATACTGAATTAGGTGGCTCTGCTATTGCTGCATTCTGAATCAGAATGTAAAGGCAATCCGGAAATATTTTTATTCAAGTTTTCTGTCTTCACTTGCGATAGACTTCACTATAAGATGGTGGCTCTCTTTCAGCTGCACCCTTTTCTGAAGAACATCCAATTTCAGAATCCTGCTGGAGATCAGGTGACTTGGGATGAGAAAATGAAATTGGAGGCAGAGTATGACATTGTGAACATTTGGAATTTCCCACATAGTATTCATCTTGAGGTGAAAGTAGGAAAGTTTTCTCCATATACTCATCAACTCTCTTTATCTGAAGAAATGATACACTGGACCATAGCATGTACAGAGGTGGGTGGGATTGAATTATGATCATTCTAAGGATGTAAAACTAAGCAAAATTCACCCTCAGAATGTATATATGTTTGGACATAAGCAACCTACTCCAATAAATACTAGCTACGTTGGTGGTTGAGATACAAATATTATGGGTTGGAGGCAATCCAGGCAGCAACTTCTGTGAGACTCTTCATTTATCTACCATAAAATCAGGGCTCAGGGTTTAGGACTCCTTCCTGCAATCCTATTTGCTCAGAAGGAAGACATCCTCAATCCTAAGATTACAGATCTCTTTGAAGCTCATGATGGCAGATAAGTCTTTGGGACCACTATATCAATTGGCAAACAAAAACCTCAGGTGGAACTGTGGATCAAGTGGTAGAGTACTAACCTTGAGCAAAACAAGATCTCAAGGCAATGCACATATCCTGAGACCAAATCCCAAGACCACCACCAAAACAAAAAAAGGAAATTAACAGTGTCTAAATGTTATTTCAGAATATAGTCATAAAATATAAGTTGCCTATTTCTTAACAAATGGTGAACACTGTGACAAAGTACCCAAAGAATCACTTTATGGGGTTTCAAGGTTTATTTTGCTTCCTCCTATGGCGGTTTCATTCAAGGGTTAGTTGTCCTGCTAGTGATCTTTAGTGAAAGGAATCCGTGATTATCTGTTAGTAGATTCTCACAGCCACTGAAAACTCAGAAGATATGATGTGTATGGGGATTATATAAACTATAAAGGGAGGTCTATGCTCTACCTTTCAGCATACTGTTCAAGTTTCAAACAGGATACTCCCTTCTTGCTGTTCACAATTTCATTGGTAAGTAGGAGACAACATGCAATGACATGCTGGCCACTAGATCATACGTTCTTGCTGTGAATCTCTATTTTAAAAAAAAAGCAGTAGCTTAATAAATTAAGTACTTCCTGGTTAAAAAAAAATAAAAAAAATAAAGTTCCTACACTTCGCAGTAATTCAGTGGTCTGGACATTGAGTCTAGAGCCTATAGGCCTTTTATAACGATGTGATTGGCAATCTATCTCAGCATCCAACTCACTGCCTGAATGTGTATGTACAGAAATAATATGCTTAATTTGCCTACTATTTTGAAACAATAGGTTTTTGGAGTATTTTACCCAAGTCTAAACAGTTACTCACACACATCTGATTTTCCTCAGCCTCCCCACTCTGTCTGCAGTATAAGTTGTAGTGCGGGATTCAGGAAAGCCCCTCAGGAGGGAAAGGCTGCCTGTTGCTTTGATTGTACCCCTTGCTCAGAGAATGAGATGTCTAATGGGACAGGTAAGTTCTGTTCGGAGAGAGAAACTCACTGCCCTAGTATCCCTAATCCATGCAACTCTATACAAAAGTTTTGTGTTAGGTGTGCAAAATCAAATTCTTCCTTCCCTCACTTAGTAATTTAATTAAGACAGTGGTTGATACTACTTGAAAAGAAATTCTTGAGCTTTGATTTACATATAGGATTATTTTTTTCTAGTCTGTTGTATGTATGCTAACTCAACTACTCAGTCATGTAAGTTTTACTTCTATCATAATAAGTGCAAAGGCTTTGAAAGAACAAAGACTCTATCTTCTTCAAAATGAACTTCCAACTGGAAAGGAAATACAGATCTTGCAGATGTTTACTGCATAGGGCAAAGAGCAGTTCTTAGAAAAGAGCAAATGCTCTGGATTGGGTTGGGCATATTAAAAGAAGGCACAGGTGTTTTGCATAGCATAATTTTATAGCTTAAAGAAACATTTGATTATCTGATTTTTACAGGTGAGTAACAGAGACAACTATAACTGCTGAAGGGAAGGCCACAGTGCTCTTGTTTTTATTGTATAGAGACATAAAGGATTGTGCAAGCTAAACTGTCCATAGTTTTGTTTGCCAGTCTGGTGCTAGAACTCAGGGCCTTAGAGTTGTACCTGGCCTCATTTTGATCAAGGCCAGCACTCTAAACTTGAGTCACAGGACCAAACTTGGCTTTTTCTGTGTATATGGTTCAGAGGAACCAAACTCAGAGCTTCATGTATGCTAGGTGCTCTACCACGAGGCCACATTCCCAGCCACATTGTCCACAATTTTGAATGAAGAGTTAGTTCTACACCCAAGTCTGAGATTTAGGGTACAATGAAGGGGTACAGAAAAGTATTTGGAGGCTATTAGAAATGGCAATAAGAAATAGCCTATTGTTAATGCAGGTAAAAGAGATGAAATCATACTAAACTATGAGAATGTGAGCAGTCCATGATGAAGACATAAAAATAATACTTAACATGACTGGTAATAATCAGTAATATTTAATTTATGCTACTAAATATTCACACATTGGAATTCTCTTTATGTAGGAATTTCTAGTTAATTTTTCAGTATGGCAAACAGACTAATAGTTACTTGACTTCCTTATCAGACATGGAGCAGTGTGTGAAGTGTCCAGATCACCAGTATGCCAACACATGGAGAAACCAGTGTCTTCTAAGAACTGCAAGCTTCCTGGCTTATGGGGAGCCCTTGGGTATGGCCTTGGCCTGCATGGCTCTTGGTTTATCGACACTCACAACAGCTGTTCTTGGGGTCTTTGTGAAACATCACAACACCCCCATTGTCAAGGCAAATAACCAGGCTATCAGCTACATCCTGCTCATCTCCCTCATCTTCTGTTCCCTCTGTTCCTTGCTCTTTATTGGCCGTCCCAATACAGTCACATGTATTCTACAGCAATCCACCTTTGGAGTTGCATTTACTGTCGCTGTTTCTGCAGTCTTGGCCAAAACTATAACTGTAGTTCTGGCCTTCAAGGTCACTTCTCCAGGGAGAAGAATGAGGTGGCTGCTGGTGTCAGGGGCTCCTAACTTCATCATTCCCATCTGTACCCTGATCCAGGTGACTCTCTGTGGAATCTGGTTTGGAACCTCTCCTCCCTTCATTGACATAGACACACACTCCGAACATGGCCACCTCATCATCCTGTGCAACAAGGGCTCCCTCACTGCCTTCTACTGTGTCTTGGGATACCTGGGCTCCCTGGCCCTGGCCAGCTACACTGTGGCTTTCCTGGCCAGGAATTTGCCGGACACCTTCAATGAAGCCAAGTTCCTGACCTTCAGCATGCTGGTGTTCTGCAGTGTGTGGCTCACCTTCCTGCCTGTCTACCACAGTGCCAAGGGAAAGATCCCGGTGGCTGTGGAGGTCTTCTCCATCTTGGCCTCCAGTGCAGGGCTTCTGGGCTGCATCTTTGTCCCCAAGTGCTACATCATCTTGATTAGGCCAGATAGGAATTGTCTGTATGGCTTCAAGGATAGAAGAGATAGATGTAGAAATAAGCATTGCTAAGATTAAACTCATATGTTTGATTAGTTATAGATTTTCTGAACTAAATCTATAGTCATTTTCCAGGCCTATACTTGTTTGTATTATGAAATTTTTGCTACAATTAATATGGATATATTGCAATTTTCTCACTTTTTTGGGGTTATTCTATTTAATATGCATTTACTCTTTATTCTCTCTTCTTAGTGTCTTTTGAATTAAGTCTTATGTGTATTGCTAGTTATACACAGAATGACACAGAACACTGGTAAGTTCCTCCTCTTGGGCTAAGTACATCCCAGCAGGGTGGTCAGGTACCCTGATGGGTAGCAGCATGATATTATCAAGTGAGCCTCAAGACATCACAGTGGGAGACTAGGAGACCCTACACCTCACAGGAAGAAGGCTGCTATTTCATCTCCCAAGTGCTTTTACTTAGGAAAGACAGTGAACTTTGCACATGAATTGTGATGCTTCCATGAGTTCCTCATTCTAAAACAAGGCAGACATTCCCCTTAGTAACAACAACCATAAACTGAGCACAACGTTTTCATTTGGCTTGGTCCTCAGGCTTGCACTCAGGCCCTGGGCACTCTCCCTGAGCTTGTTTGCTCAGACTAACACTCTACCACTTTGAGCCACAGCACCACTTCCAGTTTTCTGGTGGTTCATTGGATACAAGACTGTCATAGACTTTCCAGCCCTAGATGACTTCGAACCATGATGCTCATATAGCAGCCTCCTGAGTAGCTAGGATTTCATGCATGAGCCAAGAAGTACCTGGCAGACATTGTGAATTTCCCATCAGTCAAGCATGTCCTCCAATTTCGGTAAGGACAACAGTGGACTATGAACCACTTGGCAGGATCTTAAGGGCAGCTGGCATTGTCAGGATTTTAAATATAGATGCCGAAGTCACCCTTTGTAGGATTGAATCTAGGCATCATTACTAAGCATCTTGACAAGTACTTCAATGGGCAAATTATTTCATACAGAAGAATATTTGTCCCATAGGGAATTTAGTGTCGGTTAGATATCAGATACCCAGGTGGGCGTCAATCCACGACAATAGTCACCAGCATTCAGTCAATTGGACTAGGAGTCTTTTATTTAGCTATGAATAGCATCTGATTGCCACGATTGGGATGGTAACAAACAGCACTGGGTGTCAGTAGGTTTGGGTTTTAGAGGCAAAAATCAACTGTACCACTCACAGGTGGTCTGGCAAGTTATGCCAAGCAAGCGCGCAGACCTACTAAAGGAGAATTTCTGTTAGTGATCACAATTCCAGTAAACTCCAGTAAACAAAGAAATCAAAGCAATACAATTCATGGTTCTGGGTTTGACTTGTATCTACCTATTCCACTTAACCTTACTTCTTTCTCTTTATGGAACTTCCTCCTAAATGAAAACATGAAAACTGAGTGGTCTTCCTCATTTCTTTCTTTGGCAAAGGTCAAGCAGCCCTATGTCAAGCTGCTTTGGGCTCCTATTATTAGGCTTAGGTTTGGCCTTCTCCAGGCCCCCTACACTGCCTAAACCTGCTGCTTTTAGGGACACAAAAGAGGGTTCTCCTACACCTTTCACTTGGTTTATACAGTTCCAACTCCTCTTTTGGGCGCCTACCAAAGCAGATATCAGGGTAGTCACAACAGTGATCATGTGAATAGCAACTGCTTAAAAAATACAGCATCATTTTTCTACAGCAACTTAGGGTCCCATGTTCACACTTCATTCCTCTATTTCCACCTGTTCCCTGTCTCGCCAGTCAGGGAAGTAACTTCATTTATGTTTGTAAAGAGCACACAAAAGTTGATTGTACAAGAAAGCTCACAATATAAATGTGCAACCCAATTTCAGCAGTGACCTTGACATAGTGACATGTAATTGCTGGTTTCAGCAGGATCATTACTTCTGAGAAACTAAAAATTGTAACCACCATTTTGTAGTTACTAACTGCTAATTTTGCTTCTGTAAGCCACTTTGTAGTTAAGGACCTAGGTAACTCCATATTGTACTAAGACCCCATTCTGTACCTGACTGACCTTACTGTAAGCCCTACCTCCCACCCCTTGCTTTCCAGTAAAGACCTTAAAATGCCCTGAGACAGATAGTTCTCAGAAAAAGCCATAAACACCCATAAGAGTGACTTGGCAGAGAAGAAGAAAAAGGTTTTTTTTAGTTTAATTTATTTATTAATTGAACACAAATTTTTAGACATTTTGTTGTGCAAAAGGGTACAGTTACATAGTAGGGCAGTGTGTACATTTCTTGTGATATCTTACACCCTGTTTATCTTTCCCTTCCCTAGGTCAGGTAGACATATATACAATACACAATGTATCAAGAACATATACAGGATCCAGCGTGGCCAAGCCCAAGAAAATTCACCTAGGGCTTTAAATGTAATGTCAATATTAGACAATATGTCTACAGTAGTCTTTTATGAATGTATATACATAGCTTATGGGCTATTGTATTCCACTGAGAGGCCAATTTTTGACCTTTATATGTTGAGTAGTTGTTTGGTTTTAGTTACATACTGTTGGATCACTGCCCCAATCCTGTGGGAAATACCATTTGACAAGCAGTTTTTGGTTTCACAGACCTGGTCTCTACTGTCTCTCCGTCACCCTTTCTTAACAGTCATACATCAGGGAGATCATGCCCCTTTGTTTTCTGTGTTCTAGGCTTGTCTCGCTCAACATTATTTGTTCAACTCACTTTCCAGTAAAGACCTTAAAATTCCCTGGGACAGATAGTTCTCAGAAAAGCCATAAACACCCATAAGAGTGACCCAGCAGAGAAGAACAAGTTTTGAAGTTACTCCAGAACTCCCCCACACAGGTGTGGTTTCCAGTATCTAATAAAAACCCCCTTGCTACACCCCTATGGCTTAACCAATCAATTTTAAATGTGTCAGTCCCTTGATCTGAACAATGACCCTTTCCAGATGCCTTCCTGCCACCAAATGTGCCAAACATGCTCTAGAATTATTTTATAATTTTCCAGCGTTGTGTGTTGGTTTGTTAAAAGATGCTATGATGTATGCTAAGTGCCTGCCTTCACCAAAGAATGTATAAAACAGCTGAAAGCCACAGCATCAGGGCCTCTTAGCATCACAAGATGCCGAGTGTGCAGAGGACCAAGCTTGAGGTTGCAATAAAGACTCCTTTTGCTTTTGCATTGTTGTGGGTCTCTGGTGGTCCTTGTGGGGGTCTGACATTTGAGCATAACATCCTGGGGGCTCATCTGGGATACCCTACAAGCCCACCCACACCGTAACCACGAAGTTCTGAAAAATCTGATTGGTAAGTCTGAGGCATTGCCATTTCTCTGAATCTGAATGTGAATCTGAATCTGAAACCGCAGGTTGGTCTGACTGGTCAGTATAGGGTCCTGGTGGATGCACTAAAGGGCCACCGATGGAGTCTATGGGAGACAACCCCAAGCCCCAACGTGAGCGGGTTCGTCACCTATTGAGACACTTCTAAATTTTTGCTTTATGAACCACCCCGCACAGTGCTGTCATCTCTGTGTTGTTTGTGACTCTGACAGTCTCTTCGCTGTCATCTCTGTGTTGTTTGTGACTCTGACTGATGAAATGGGACAGTCTGACAGTACCACCAACCAGTCTTCTTCAGCAGAAAATTATTTGCTGTGCTAAAATGTTTTCCTAAAACTATCAAGCCCTGGAAAATGTGACTGGAGAATGCTACAGTCATTCAGTAAAAGTTTTGTCCTAAAATTTGGGTGTTGCAGGAGTAAGATTGGCAAAAATACCCCTTGACACTGGAAAATGGATGGCCGATGTTTATTTTGCATGCTTTAAGATCTTTTGAATATGTATGTGAGTGTGTGTGCATGTGTGGGTGTGAACATGTTCAAGAATGTTAATATGATGTAAAATGACTGAGTTTAAGTTTGAATTCAAATGGTCATCAAGTTTGGGCATTACCAATTGCTTTAAAGTATTATTGCATTGTTTTAAAGAGTAACTATAGTTAAAAAATGTTTCTTTAATTTAAAAATCAGGGCTAAGTGTCAGAAATTTGGATGTAAAGGTTTATCATTGTTAAAAAAAAAACTGCTTGGGTTTCTCAATCAGAGACCAATAGGAAAGGACAGGAAAAACCAAGGATGGGCTTGTGTACTTATCCACAGGAGGCGTGATCTGGCAAAGGTGCAACTTAGCCAGTCCACGTGGTGGCACGGGCCCTGGAGGGAATCCACATGGTGGAACAGCAATAAGGGGCTGTGCATTCATGGAGGAAGAGGACAAGCTGGCTCCAAGACAGTTCATCAAGCTCTGAGGAGTAGGATGGAGATTGGCCGTTCTGTAGGACAGGTCAGTGGAGCCTTTCTTTGGTCTCTTTTGTTTTCAGGTGACCATTGGAAACCTGGTTGCTAAAAATGAATGCCAGGAAGACACCAACTGCAGCCTGTTGCACTGTTTCTCCTGTAATGTCTCTGTGGATAAGGAAAAGAAATTATCCAAACGCAACGATGGAGACGGTTGCATTCTGGAGACTCTGTACTGTGCAGGCTGCTCCCTCAACCTGGGCTACACATACAGATACACTCCCAAGAACATAAATTACAAGCAGGACTTGTTTAGTCTCAGTGTTGAAGCCATTGAAAGTTATGCTTTAGGGTCCTCTGAAAAGCAGATGTTGCCAGAAGATAAAGAGCTTTTTATTCTTGAAAGCAGAGCTGAAATAGAGAAGTCTCTAAGCAGATGGAAGATGTCTTGCCCGTGCTGCAAAGGAAGCTGTGGAAGGTGGAGTCAAAGTTGGCCATTATCGATTCTAACAGATGAGCTCTTCCTCCCACCACACCACACCCACTTTTCTTTCTCTTCGTTTTTTGATTTTTTTTTTTTTGGCCCTTAAATGAGAAGCATTGTAAAATTATCTCTGTAGTTATACTTCATGCTAAAGAGGAATTGTCACCCTCATTTAAAATTTAAAGCCATTTTATGGTATTTTTATTTTGATAAGAGGCTGCGCTGACTTTCCAAACTATTTTGTTCACTGTGTTAATATTCACTCTTTTTTACTTAAACAACAAAACACGACGATGTCACTTTTAATAAACTTTGGACAATTTTTAATAATGAATTGTAAGAAGAATGTGAACATTTTCCCTGATTACTGGGAGGTTCAGTCTTTGAGATCTAATGCTTGCCATACTCTGGAAATGCTGTTCAGTTGAATTATGGGTCAGAACTATTTGAAAACTTACACAAGAGCAAGAGATCACCCTGCAAGCCATCTGCCACAAGCCCTTTACTTCTCCAGGGAGAAGCTTGGAAGCAGATATGGAGCCTGCCCAGTGGCCCTCGAGAGCCCTGCAGGGTCAACAGGTGTGTGCACAGCGTTCCCCGAGCCTCTCCATGCAGCAGCATCAAGGAGTCCTGTCCCTTTGAAGCACCTTCCAGCTGGAGAGCCCTGTGGGCATCAGTGCCTAAGCAAGGCATGCTTGTCTGCCATGCTCCCTGAGGTTTCCAGCCAGTAGAGAGGAATTTTCACATGGTTGAAACCAGGACAGTGCTCCTTTGGGTCTGGCTTGTCTAGCACACAGTAGGACCTTCATCAAAGGAGTTCTGAACAGAGATTCCCTCCTGCTGTGTTCAAGCAAAGTCTCAGGGAGCAGAATCCTAGGGTCACTTTTATTAGCTCTTAGCTCTGTGACCATGGAGCAAATCATTTTGAGCCTCTGTTTCCTCAGCAGTATTTCTTGCATCAAAGATGATGAAATAAGGTAATATATGGGACAGGAAGGGACCACAAAAAGTAAATAATGGAAATTCAACTTTCTGATTCAGTGTAGCCAGCTGACCCCGTAAAAGAAAGTAAAAGAATGCCCAAGTAAAAGAGGAATCATGGGCACAAATAAATTATCACAAATACACTACCAAAAAAAAAGCTAAAGTGTTAGTGTTAAAGCAGGTATGAGTAAAAGGCTTTGGAGATCAAGAATGCATTTCTAGATAAGAAATTTGGAAGTAAAATTGTCCTAAATGATTGTGGCAGAGTGAGAAAAAGAAAATTATGGCTACCAAAATGAGTTTTTAATTGCCATTCCAGTGTGTTTATAAGGGTTTTTTTTGTAACAATTTCCAGCAGGCCCATAGAGAAGGACAGATAATTCCTACAAGATTGTCAAGATGTAACAATTCCTCTTAATGAGTTCCAGGAAAGAACATGCTTAAAATCTACTTCTGTGTGGACCAACTTGTTGCTTTTAATTGGAGTAAAGTGGCCTCTTGTAAGACTCATTGATCTGTAATCTGCCATTCGAAGGCAGCCCGGGCCGAGAAAGGACCCTGTGAAAGAGTCTTGTCTCTAATCAGCCAGCAGTGTTCTGGAAAAGGAGTTGTGTGGAGCTCAAAGTGTGAGAGTGCTAGCCTTGAGCTGGAGAGCAGAGGTACAGCACTCAGGCCCTGAGTCCAAGTCCAGTGACAGATCAAGAGAAATGACAAAGGTGCATTTATAGCAACATGGAAAACTCAATCCTGGGACAAAAGTGATGGAGCATCCAGAGGCAGGAAGCCACTGCTTGGATGGCAGAGATGGTGTCAGATCCTACAGTCTCTCCTGTTTGGCCTTTCAAAAGTTAATCAGACCTGGGAGCTCCTAGAAAAATAGTTCGTAGTCATGCCTTTTATTGCCCATGTGTATCTATTTTGTAACTGGACAGGAACTTGCCAGTCATCTGTGATAGTGTGTAGTCAAACTAAATTTGTTAAATGAGGGATAGTTTAAAATCCCAACCCCCTGCATCTACTCAAATCCCTGACTGGCATTGAGAATATTAAGCAGATACATATGCTCAGGAAAGAAAGTTCGTAGATCTGATATCTTGTCCTTATTGTGATCTAAGGCCTGCAAAGATAGTTTAGGCATTGTTATGTCCTCAGTTTCCCCAGCCAGAGAGGAAAATGCTTTTACAAACCAGAGTGCTAAAAGACTACAATGTTATATCCCCAGAAGAGGTCTGTGCAGTTGTTAAAAGGTTAGCTATTTACTCCAGTTTGGAGGAAAGTTCCTAGTAACTAGTCCTGACAACCCCTTGGTAAAGTAAACCAAGGTTCTATAGGTTCCTGGCTAGGTAAAGTCGATGCCCCTGAATCAGCCTGAAGAAAATGAATGATCTCTGCCTATCAGTTCCACCTTCAAGTTCAAGGACCCAGAGTGATTTTTCGAAAAACAAATTCCTAGCCATATTGGAAATATCTGATTACTGAATGTTATTGCCCTGAAACATTATGGACTAGGGCCATTGCCTAAAGCTGTTTTGAAAGCTATCCAGTGATATGCCAGCCTAGAAAACCTAGTGTGCTTAAAAAGCAACCAGGAACTTACTAGGAGATTTCACTGAAGTCAGGATTTAGGTTAATTTAGGTTTAGCTTCTCTACCCAGTCTATGCAGAAAGTTGTAAGCAACCCAGAAGAATGTGTGACATTCTACTGTAGCCACAGGGATTCACTGCTGGCTGACATCACCATAGCTCCTGCCCATTCCATTAGAGCAAGGATGAAGGACAGTCTGACAGCCATTTGGAAGAATCTACATCTTCACTCTGAGCACCCCTACCATGGTAAAAGCAGATGGGACTCTATCACATTCAGCTGATTCCTGCTGGAAAGTGCTTTGGATCTGCTGAAACTATGATTTGGGGGGAACATTCTTGACTTGATTGGAGTTAACTAGCTCTATTAACAAAATTGGATACTGTAAGAGATTTTCAAGTAGACAATTCCATGGAACTGATGGCCTGCTGCTAAAATAGAGGAAATAAAATGGTTTCCTCTGGATAGGAAAGGGATTTGAAAAGTAAGGATTGTCAACTGTCACAGAATGCTCAAGTAAGTGGTTGATGTTATTAGTGGAATAGGGCATCAGTGGGGCTAAGGAAAGATGTTAGAAGGAGAATTAGGGAAAATAAGTGATTCCCTTCAGATTACAAAAAGGAAGACAATCCCTCGAAAGTTTGAAGATATAGAAAATGGTATCAGTATGTCTTAAAATTAGAGCTTATAAGTGAAGTTGGTATGTACTCAAATTGGCTATAATATAAATTGGGTCAGAATAGGGGCTTCGGTGTGAAACTATGTTTACCTGTACCTGCGTCTACAAGACTAAGTAACTTGTGTAATGTCATCTAAATGTAAACCAGAAAGAACTCATATAAATATCTGTAACTGCTTCATTTCCCCTAGGAGATGTTCTTTTTTTTAAGTTTTTATTATAAAACTGATGTACAGAGAGGGTACAGTTTCATACGTTAGGCATTGGAAACATTTCTTGTACTGTTTGTTACATTTTCCTTCATACCCCCCTCCCCCTTACCCTTTCCCCCCTGAGGTGTTCAGTTCACTTACACCAAACAGTTTTGCAAGTATTGCTTTTGTAGTTGTTTGTCTTTTTTTACCCTGTGTCTCTCAATTTTGGTATTCCCTTTCAATTTAGTTCTAATACCAGTATACACGGTTTCCAATACACTCAGATAAGATTACAGAGACAGTGTAGACACAATCATAAGAAGGAGATACAAGAACATCATCAATATTAGAAGCTACAGATACACATACGATGTTGAAAGTAGTTACAATTGTGATATAACAATCATTTCCATAAAATGGAGTTCATTTCACTTAGCATCATCTTATGTGATCATAAGGGTGTAGCTATTGGGCTCTTATGATCCTCTGCTGTAACTTGCCTAAACCTGTGCTAATTATTCCCAATAAGGGAGACCATCGAGTCCATGTTTCTTTGGGTCTGGCTCACTTCACTTAGTATTATTTTTTCCAAGTCCTTCTATTTCCTTACAAATGGGGCAATGTCATTCTTTCTGATAGAGGCATAAAGTTCCATTGTGTATATGGACCACCTTTTCCTGATCCATTCGTCTA
Organism: Perognathus longimembris pacificus; assembly: GCF_023159225.1. Classification (NCBI taxonomy): domain Eukaryota; kingdom Metazoa; phylum Chordata; class Mammalia; order Rodentia; family Heteromyidae; genus Perognathus; species Perognathus longimembris. The sequence continues at coordinate 6,168,876 of NC_063187.1, forward strand.
CGGAGGGGCATCTGGGTTTGTTCCAGATTCTCGCTATGACAAATTGCGCTGCAATGAACATTGTTGTGCTGGTGGCTTTACTGTGATTTTGTTTGTGGTTTTTTGGATAGATACCCAAAAGTGGGGTTGCTGGGTCATAGGGGAGTTCTACATTGAGTCTTCTGAGGAATCTCCATACTGCTTGCCAGAGTGGCTGGACCAGTTTACATTCCCACCCACAATGAAGTAGGGTTCCCTTTTGGCCACATCCCCTCCAACAACTGTTATTGTTAGTTTTCTTGATATATGACATTCTTACTGGGGTGAGATGGAATCTCAATGTTGTTTTGATTTGCATTTCTTTTTTGGCCAGTGATGTAGAGCACTTTTTCATATGTCTCTTGGCCATTCTCATTTCCTCATCAGAGAAGTCTCTTTGTAAGTCTTTAGCCCACTTGATGAGTGGGCTATTGGTTCTTTGCGGTTTTGTTTTGGAAGAAGGTAATTTTTTAGTTTGGCATATATTTTAGAGATGAGGCCTTTGTCCATTGAATGGCCGGTAAAGATCTTCTCCCAGTCTGTGGGCTTTCTGTTTATCTTGCGAGCTATGTCCTTTGCCGTGCAGAAGGTCTGCAGTTTGATGCAGTCCCATTTGTCCAAACTTTCTTTAATTTGTAGCCCTTCTGGGTCTTTGTTAAGGAAGTTCTGTCCTGCGCCAAGGAGCCCAAGTGTTTCTCCTACTCCTTCCTTTAGTGTTTTCAGGGTGTCTGTTTTGATTTCTAGGTCTCAATCCATTTGGAATTAATTTTGGTGCAGGGTGATATAAAAGGATCTAGTTTTAGTTTGTTGCATGTGTTGAGCCAGTTTTTCCAGCACAAATTGTGAAAGAGGCTATCTTTCTTCCAAACTATTGTTTTAGCCCCTTTATCAAAGATTACGTAGACGTAGTTCTGTGGGTTCATTCCCGGGTCTTCAATTCTGTTCCATTGGTCTTCAGGCCTGTTCCGGTGCCAATACCAAGCTGTTTTTAGTACAATAGCTTTATAATACAACTTGAAGTTGGGTATTGTAATTCCTCGAGCACTGTACTTTCTGCTTAGGAATGTTTTTGCTATTATAGGTCTTTTATTATTCCTTATGAATTTCTGGATTGCTTCCTCTATTTCATCAAAAAATGGTGTTGGGGTATTAATGGGTATTGCATTGAATTTGTAGACAGCCTTTGGCAATATTGCCATTTTGATTATATTAATCCTCCCAATCCAGGAGCATGGGAGGTTTTTCCATTTCCTTAGTTCTGACTTAATTTCGTTTTTCAAGGTTTTAAAGTTCTCCTCAAAGAGGTCTTTCACTTCTTTGGTTAAGGTTATTCCTAGGTATTTTATGTTTTGGGGGGCTATTGCAAAGGGAGTTGCTTTCCTGATATCAGCCTCGGTCTTCGGGTCGTTAGCATACAGAAAGGCCATTGATTTTTGAAGGTTTATTTTATATCCTAGGAGATGTTCTTGCAAAGTACATGAAGCCTGGATTTGCTCCGCAAGTGTAGTCTTAGGTAAAAGTGTAAGGTCCTCTCCCTGAGGGCTACATGCAGATGCCCCCACCCATTAAGTCTCCACCCAGTTACCTGGGTAACCAGCAGACCTGGAGGCAGTTACCTCCCCCTTCCCTGAAGTTACATCCTGGCCACACCTCCCCATTCCTGCCCTACATAAGGCATCCTCCCCCCCCAGGTGGTTTGCTCTCTTGCCTACCTCATGCACCTTGAACTTGGGAGCAGGTCAGTAGAATAAACTTTTCTCTCCTGCCTGAAGACCGCATGGCGTTCTCTTTTACCGGCTACCTACTTTAAAAACCTAACATATATGGTGCCGTGACTCGGATAGGGCTTAAGAGTCAAGACAGGCGGAATTCCCATCTATTTTTCTCCTTTTTCTGGGAGTATCTCCAGTCCTGATGGCCCTTTTTCCTCGAACCAAACTGCTGTGAGACGCCACGTGGGACTTTTCATCAATACCATTGCTGGCCTCTGCATTCACGTCTATACCACTCCTCTACTCCGGTGAGTGAAACTGCTACGCAGATTTTCTGTTGCTTTTTCTGGACGTGGTACTGTGCCAGAGAACTTCTCAGGCCCAGGGCATGGTCACCTCCAAAGTGGGGACACTTGTTTCCATTCTTGCCAAACTTATTTCCCTCTGTGGTTCTAATGGGGTGCTGCAAGTCACACCCGAAGCAGGAAACCCCTTTGGAATGCCTTCTGCAATCGCTGGATGTCTTCTCCCTTGAGGACTGCATTGAACGAAAACGGCTGACTCATTATTGCACTGAGGTCTGGCCACAGTACCGACTTGACAATCACTCCCAATGGCCTAGAGATAGGACTCTAGATTATATTGTTCTCAAAGATTTAGACAGTTTTTGTCGCCCCAATGGTAAATGGTTAGAAGTCACTTATATACTCGCTCACTCTCTCTCCCTTCTCTCCGGCCATGGATCATCTTGGCCACAGGCCAGCAGTTCAGTAATAAACTTTCTCTCCTGCCTGAATACCGCGTGGTGTTCTCCTTTACCAGCTACCTACTTTAAAAAACCTAACAAAAAGGTGCTGTTTTTATGCCAATCAATCAGAAATTATTAGGGAAAGTTTGGCATTTGGTAGAAATATAACAGAGAGCAATAAGGAGCGAACAGGTATCAGCCACTGTTCCCTGGTCACTGTGGGCAATTCTCCTGATAGCCAGACTGATAGGTTCTTTGGTTCTACTATTTTGGCCTAATCTATTGGCCCATGACTTATCTCAATACCATCCCCTAAACATGAAAGCAATTGAAATGTACAGAGGGGACCATGATGGACTCCCTTAGTCAACAGTAGAAGGGGGGAATGAAGAAACTTAGGAGCCGGTGCAACTGCATATTGTAGCATGGGCCTGACCAGGCCCTGAGGCTTCCTGGAACAACTGCAGAACATGTCAATGTGAATAGCCTGAAGAAAATGAAGTTTAAAATAATGAAAAATAATGAAGGTCCCCAGAGAGAACTTCATTTGACCAGAGGTCAGTTAAAGTTAGAATGCTTTAGCCATTGTGGCACAAAAGTAATGTATTGAGGTGTGGCCAGTGTATTTTGTGTTCCTGAAACATGGTTAATGTGTCCCCTCAAGCGAAGAATGACTGGGGTGACACCCTTATGACCCAGTCTAGATCAAGAGATAACAGAAAGGGGCTGGGAATATGGCCTAGTGGCAAGATTGCTTGCCTCCTATACATGAGGCCCTGGGTTTGATTCCTCAGCACCATATATACAGAAAATGGCCAGAAGTGGCGCTGTGGCTCAAGTGGCAGAGTGCTAGCCTTGAGCAAAAAAGAAACAAGGGACAGTGGTCAGGCCCTGAGTTCATGGCGGAGGACTAGCCAAAAAAAAAAAAAAAAAGAGACAACAGAAAGTACCTGCATTTCCACATGCCCCCTCTAGGTAAGAATGACTCAGGCAGGTAACAAGGTTGCAACCCAACGCTGAGGTTTTGTTTAAACCAATCATTTAAAGACACATAAGTTAGCCAGTCACCTTCACCAGGCCCATCCCTGCCATTGATTAGGCCAATTATTCTTAAGAATTATCCATAAATTTACATCAGTGTGACATGATTTGCTGTGTGACGATGGGACTCATGGAATGTTCCCCAAAACCCTATAAAAACTCTGCTGAATGGAAGGTTGTGGCTCTCGATGCAGACCCACTGTGTTGGTCACGATTGTGATCCCAGGCTCAAGCTTGCAATAAAGACTTCATGTGATTACAGCCACTTTCCGCACTTTAGTGATCTTTGGGGACCCCAAAATCTGGGCTTAACAGAATCACCAATGTGTGGTGGGTGTTATGGAAATGGCGTGGTTGAAGTGACCATCTGGGTAGGATACCCTAAGAACTTTGACTATTTCATGTACCCTAGCAAATAATTTTTCTGACTGACCGGTTCACTGTATGTCTGGGATGATATGCTCTGGTGCAATCCAGTTGCATCATACCAAATGGCTTTCACACACATAGTTTTCATGGCACAGATGTTGGATCTAAGTAAAGGATAACTCCATCCCTGAGGCCTCACTATCTGTCATCTTGGAGGAAATCATGTCACTTGGGATGAAGAAGGGGAATCTGCAAACATGTTGTCCAACTCATGTTTTTCTCCTGCATGCAAGGCCGCAGCTGCAGAGCCCCAGGAACAGGTTTCACACATTCTTCTGCGGATTCACAAGAGGCTTCGTGAAAGGTGGACTACAAATGTACTTTTCTGTCAATAAACAGATACACACACATCTATAAAAATATATATGATTTTACATATCTGACACAGTGGGCCTCACTTCCAGCCACAATTTCATGTTGGCAGAGGCTTCAGGGATGTGCCTTTTGGTTTTTCTACTCCTTCTTCTCCACCTTGTCCTTCCTTTCGGCTCCTTGGCTGCCACTAGCTGCTTTTCTACCATGAAGCAGCGTGTGCACATCGACGGTGATGTGATGATTGCCGCGTATTTCCCTCTCTACATCTTCAGAGTAGCTAACCGTGATGATGCTCCTGAGCATGAAAAGGAAATGCGGTAAGTATCTCATCATTTTATTTCCATTTACTGATCTGTTCTCAAGATGGGCTATGTCTGAGGGAAGTCTAGTTGCTCACAAAAATGCTCTACCCTGATCTTCCATCCCAATGCAAAACAAACACCTCAGGTTCATTATTTTATTTGACATCTTCTTTTGAGTGATTTTCTGCTTACTAGTAGGAGAGGACTCTGGTTTCCTTCCATGTAGCTCTTTCTTTCCCTAATGGTAAGATCTTTGTGATTTTTACTTCAGTCTTTGTCTCCTTTTGTTTTTGTGGATCCTATCCTTTGCTTTAGTGATCATTGCTACTGTGTTTTCCTATTTGATTTCATTTTCTTCATCTAAATATTATTATAAAGGTGATCTCTAGAGAGGTTATACTTACCTAAGTCAGGCAATGAGTCCATTTCTCTTTGAACAATGTTATTCCCTCCTTCATATTCTCCTGCTTCATACCCTTGCAACAGCCCTCCGTCTATGTTTTAAAGTTCATTTCCACTACAGTGTCAAGTGAGGATCACAATTGAATTGGTTCATCCTTTGTCCCATTACTTCTCCTTGATTCTTTGATTCCTTTTATTAACCTGAGTTTTGTTATTTCTAGTTCCTTGAGAGGCAATGCAGGTTCTACCGTCCTTAACCACCTTAACTTAAGTAAAGCTTGTTACATTTTTCTGTCCATATAGATCATTTTATTCATTTATTATTTCTTTTTCCATTTTAAAAATTTCATTGTAAAGATGATATTTCAGAGGGTTTACAGTTACATATCTCAGGTAATGGGTACACTCTTGAACAGTGTCACTCTGTTCCTCATTCTCTCAGTTTTCCCATCCTGACTTCACTCTCCGGAAAGCTATACAGTTTATTTCCACAATAACGTCTAATAGATACCGCTGCTAAATTGATTCACTCTATGGTCTCCTTTATAGGTAATAATTAGCACAGGTTTGCGAAATTCACACCAGAGGATCACAAGAGCCCAATAGTTGTACCCTTATGAACACATTAGATGATGCTAAGTGAAATGAACTCCATGTTATGGGAACAATTGTTAGATCACAGTGTTAACTACTTTCAACGTGCGATGTGTAACTGTAGCTTCTATTATTGGTGATCTTCTTGTACCACCTTACTCTGGTTGTACCTACACTATCTGTGTATCTTATCTAAGTATATTGAAACCATGTATACTGGTATTAGAACTAGGAAATAGAAAGAGAATACCAAATTCGAGAGACACAAGTTAAAAAAAGACAAACAACTACAAAAGCAATACGTGCAAAACTGTTTGGTGTAAAGGAACTGAACAACTCATGGGGGGAATGACAAAGAAGGAGGGAGGAGGGAGAACGAGGGATGAGGTAACAAACAGTACAAGAAATGTATCCAATACCTAAGGTATGAAACTGTAACCTCCCTGTATCTCAGTTTGATAATTAAAAAATAGAAAAAAAAAGAAGAGAAAGGGAGAAGAACAAACAGTTCAGAGAAGCAGTGCAATTCTTTAGTTCAGTATTTGTGCTCTTGATTTAAACAAAGGTTATTTTCCTTTTATTCCTTCTTTTTCAATATTCACCTGGTTTTCAGTTTCATTTGTTTCTCGTTTCCATTTATTTCTTGAAATAAATCTGCAAAAAGCAATTCGGTTTACCATGCGTTAATCATGTAATTAAATGGAAATCTTTTGAGTTAGTATTTACTATTTAATTATGGTTGATGAATAATTCATTTGAATTTTATGTTATGTGCATATTTTCTTTGTTAATCAATTTCTTGCTTTAACACAGTGTGTGTCTGCAAGGGAGCTATACATGTTCAATATTTGAAAAATCTGGTTGCTTTGTGTCCCATCCCAGGATTTCTCCTGGAGAAAATTAGTATGTTGATGAGAGAAGTTTCATTCAGAAGTTGGATGAAATCTTCTGTTGGTGGGTGTCAGGCTTACCTAAACAAGGGTAAAATTAAATTCTGGTGCCTCCCTCTTGATTTTGTCTCCACCATCAATCCATTAAATTGTCAGCTTTTATTGTATTAAGGACTAGCTTAAAGTCTGCTAACCATGTTCCTTGGTTGGATACTGTGTAAATACATATTTCAAATGGCTATTTCATCTTGTATATTTGTTCCCTTCATCATGATATTACAGACATGTCACTTTTAGTTCCTTTGATGAAACTCTATTGGATGTGATGTGCTATATAGTTACTTTGGTTTCCTTTAGGCTTCATTTGCATGGATTGTCCTTGCTTATATTCACTGAAGGCCACTGATAGTAAAGTGAGTTTCTTGGCATCAACCTGTCCTGTCGCCTGGAGATTTTATTCATTCAGCCACTCTAGCCCTTACTGGTAGACCTTCCTGCATTTCTTAGGACAAGTATTATTACTTTTAGGCATTCTCAATCATTACAAAAGCCCCCCACCCATCAATATTTGCTTTACTAATTACTGTTGTCAACCTTTTCCACATGTGTTCAGTCTTGCTTTCAGTATATTCAACTTGGTTTTCTTCAATATCACTATTTTCTTCTGTTCAGAAATTATTTACAACATGGGAGACTTCCACTGTAACGTTTTAGATATTCATGCAGTATATGTAGAACAAACTCATGGTCTTATTTGTATTTCCATCTTGTCTCCACTGTTTCCTTTTTCCAAGAATATGTGATGATTTGAGGTTAAATTCTTTAGAATGTACACACACACATTCATATACACACAATCACACACACACACACACACACACACACACACACATCACTGCACATACAGACTTTACAGAGGAAAAGAAAAGTACTTTAAATCTCCTTACTCCTTTGTGTGCTTGACTTTCCAGGATCTAAGTTTGAAAATATTGGGAACATGGTAGTTGCCACTGCATTTTACCTTGGTATTTTACCATTGTATACCATGGAATTTATCATGGAGAACTGGGTATATCCATGTAAAGCTTGTTCATATTTCATTCGTCATCCCCTGTGTTCAAGGTTCCTCTGTCCATAATGAGTTACTTAGAGATGGCTGCATACTTTTTTGGTTGTTACATAAATAAGAATACAATTCCCTCACCAGATATTTGAGATCTTGTTTTGGTTGATATCCCAGGAAGAGCTGTTCAATATCTTGGGTCTATGAACAGAGATAGCTATACAACCTTCTTTCAATGAGACCTTGCTTCTGAAAGATTACCTTAAATTGAGCATTTGTTAGTATTGCCCGACATATAACCATATATCTTTATGTGAGTGACTCAAAGTATTTTCGATATATCTAAAGCTAGTTTCTCTAAGACAATGGTCATAGAATATTGGGTGTCTAATGTAAGTCTATCCCATGTTTCATGGACAACAGGTTATTGTTGTGGTGCACTTGATAATGGAGACTAAGCAAGCTCTTTCTCAGCAGAAGTAAGTTTCTGAATCTTACTCAGGATAAACTCCTTTAATATACTTTCCTAATCACATCTATAAGCAGAAGGTATTACATTCACATTCTACTCCAATGTGGCATAATGTTTTTTTTTTTTGTTTTGTTTTTGTTTTTTTTTTTTTGGCCAGTCCTGGGCCTTGGACTCAGGGCCTGAGCACTGTCCCTGGCTTCTTCCCGCTCAAGGCTAGCACTCTTCCACTTGAGCCACAGCGCCGCTTCTGGCCGTTTTCTGCATATGTGGTGCTGGGGAATCGAACCTAGGGCCTCGTGTATCCGAGGCAGGCACTCTTGCCACTAGGCTATATCCCCAGCCCCCATAATGTTTTGGCATATTCATTGTAGCAAAGAAATTATTCAATTCACTAAAGTCATAAGTTTAGAAATACTCCCTTTATATTTCTATGGTTGTTACACAGGTTTATCTTCAAGAACTACCAGTTTATTTTGGCTTTGACTTTTGCTATTGAAGAGATCAACAATAACCCTCATCTTGTAAATAACTTGACACTGGGATTTAGTTTCTGTAATTTTGATTTAACTGTTTGGAATGAATTAAAAAGTGCCAATCTTTGCCTCTTTGGGAAGAATAACACTCTCAATTACAGATGTATGGGACACAGAAAGTATACAGCAGTACTAACAGGACCATCAGCAATAACATCTGCCAAGTTTGGGACATTGTTGAACCTCTATAGGTTTCCACAGGTGAGAATGGAAGGAGTGGAGTAATATTTTAAAATGTCAAATTTGCTGACATTTTAGGTGTTAGAGGAGGAGAGGAAGACACTGGATTGGTGATCTTTGAAATTTTGAAATATAAAAAACAAAATATTTGAAGTCATTGGTTATGTATAATCCCATTATTTGAAAAGGGGATGCAAAAGTTAGAGAAGAAAATAGACTTATTTGAAGTTTTGCACCTTATTAGTAATTTTCCTTAAAAACTCAGTCAATGGAAAGTGACTTTAAAGTATCCAGATATGTTGAGGTCTGTGCTAGTGGTTCACATCTATAATCCTAGATACTGAGGAAACTTATTTCTAAGCAGCAACATGTGGAAAGTAATATGCGGTCAAGTGGTAGAGGTTTAGCCTTCATGAAAAAGGCCAACAACAGTATATGAGGCCCTGAGTTCATGGCTTTGTTATAGCACAACACACACACACACACACACACACACACACACACACACACACACACACACACACACACAGACCAGTATACCCATATGCAAGATATTATGTTGACATAAGTCTAGTTCAGAAATAGAAAAGGGGAATGTGTTCCCTCATATGTGAAAAGTAAATCTAAATAGGATAATGCAATATAAAAAAGAACACACACATGTACACATATACATAATTAAAGTGCATAGTATGATATATAGATAAGTATATTTTTATAAATTGAAGTAATTCCATGGTATAACTTCTTTAATTAACTAAACATATAAAGAATTAACACAAGAAAGTAATTGAGCACATTTTGTCTGCAGGAAATAGGTATTAAGGAAATTAAGAAAGCAACAGAGGAATAGGGAGTAGAAAGGTGAGCAAATAGACTATAATATTCAATGTATATATGCAAAAATGCTAAGAGGAAAGTCAGGGAATGGGCAGTGTTGATATCAACGGAGGATCTGATGCAAATAATGATTAAGATCAAGAGACATTGTACAAAAAAAATTGATAGCTGGTACAGTAATTAAAAGCCCATTTTTTCAAAAACTGAAAGAAAACTTACATTCCACCTACTTCAACTGGTTACTGTATATACTATATGACTAAGGTTACGATGCATTTAAATCTTCTCATTCCTGAAATATCCAATTTTCATTCCCTTTAGCTTTCCTTTGGGCATTTTGATCAAGTCCTGAGCGACCATAACACGTTTAATGCTCTCTATCAGATGGCCCAAAAGGACACATCAATGGCCAAAGCCATGGTCTCCTTACTGCTTCACTTCAGATGGAACTGGGTGGGACTGCTAACTGTAGAGGACGAGAATGGCTTGTGGTTTCTTTCTGAATTGAAAGACGAGATGGCCAAGAACAGAGTCTGTGTAGACATTGAGCTAGCACTCCCGAACAATATTCTTTTCCATAAAACAAAACTGAAGGCAGTTAATGACCAGGTTAACAGATCATCAGCAACTGTCTTCATTATATATGGTGATAATGAATTTCTACTTGTTTTGCAATTGTTGGTAAAAGGCAAAATTTGTATCGTGAATTCACAGTGGGATTTGACAATGAGTAGGCATTATTTCCTGCTAGGATCATCGCAGGTACCTCTCATGTTTTCACACCATCACCCAGATGTTTCTGGATTCACAGATTTTGTCAAGACAGTGAACCCTTCCAAATACCCTGAAGATACTTTCCTTGCTGAGGTGTGGTTGGTCTCTTTTAATTGCTCTAATTTTGAGTCTGACTGTGTAACATGGGAGAACTGTGCTCACAGTGCCTCCTTGGATTGGTTGCCTCGGCACGTTTTAGACACGACTTTGTCTGTAGACAGTTATAACGTATACAATGCTGTGTACACTGTGGCCCATGCTCTCCATGAGATGCTTCTTCATCAAGCAGAAGTACAAACAGTGGGAAATCGAAAAGGGACAGTGCCTTCTCCTGCACAGGTAAGGCGTTCTATGTTGGATGACACACCTCATGAAGAAAGTGACTTCCTGCAGTTTTCTTACCATATTAAATTTAAGAATTATATGTCTTCTTCCAAAACCCAAGAAATAATATCTGTTTCAATGTATGGGAGGTCCACTTAACATGTATTTTCATATTCTTAAGGAAAAGCAGGAGATAGGATGAACTCCTAAATGGAATTGTCCATATATTTCATAAGGGATCTAGTTTTATTCTACTTTAGTTTAAAAGTTACCAACCCCTGACTGGTAACATTGATAGAATGAGTGATTAAGAAAAACTTTAGCTACACAACTGAGAATCACATCATTCGTGAATATTTAGGTGGGCTAAGTTTCTCGTGAAAATTCATTATAACTTTGTGGATTGACCAGGATTCAAAAAGATACATTTTATTCCTGCATAGATTTTATTCAGGGATACTTGATTAGGTGACTCTGCTATTGCTGCATTGTGAATCAGAAATTAAAGGCAATCAGGAATTTTTTTCTTCAAGTTTTCTGTCGTCACCTGGGATAGATTTCACCGTAAGATGGTGACTCTCTTTCAGCTGCACCCTTTTCTGAAGAACATCGAATTTCACAATCCTGCTGGAGATCAGGTGATTTTGGATGAGAAAAGGAAATTGGAGGCAGAGTATGACATTGTGAATCTTTGGAATTTCCCACATGATCTTCATCTCGAGGTGAAAGTGGGAAAGTTTTCTCCATATACTAATCAACTCTGTTTATCTGAAGAAATGATATACTGGACCATAGCATGTACAGAGGTGGGTAGGATTGAATTTTGATCATTCTAAGGACATAAACTAAGCAAAATTCACACTTACAATGTATATCGGTTTGGATGCCACCAAACTACTCCAGTAAATACTAGGTACTTTGGTGGTTGAGGTACAAATATTATGGATTGAAGGCATTCCATGTAGGAACTTCTGAGACTCTTCATTTAACAACCATAAAAATCAGGGCTGAGTGTTTAGGATGTATTCCTGCAATCCTATTTGCTCAGGAGGAAGACATGCTCAATCCTAAGTTTAAAGATCTGTTTGAGCTCCTGCTGGAAGATAAGCCTTTGGGACCCCTATCTCTATTGGCAAACAAAAACCTCAGTTGGAACTGTGGATCAAGTGGTAGAGTATTATCCTTGAGCAAAGCAAAAGCCCAAGTCAATGCACATACCCTGAGATCAAACACCAAAAGCAGCACCAAAAGAAAAAGAGGAATTTAACAGTTTCTTAATGTTATTTCAGATGATTCTCATGAAATATAAGTTGTATTTGTTTTTGAAAAAAGGGTGAACACTTGACAAATTACCCAAGGAATGACTTTATGTGGTTGCAAGGTTTATTTTGCCTCCTTCTGTGGAGGTTGATTAGTTGTCCTGCTAGTCATATTTGGTGAGAGGAATCCTTGAAAATCTGTCAGTATATTCCCAATTAAGGCCACTGAAAACTCAGAAGATAGGATGCATACGGGGACCATATAAACTATAAGGGAGGTCTACGTTCTACCTTTGAGCATACTGTTCAAGTTTCAAAGAGGGTACTCCCTTCTTGTGGTTCACAATTTCATAGGTGAGTAGAAGACAACATGCAATGACATGCTGGCCACTAGAATGTATGTTCTCACCGTTAATCTCTATTTTTAAAGCTGCCTCAATTCTCAGTAGTTCAATAGGCTGGACATTGTGTCTAGTGCCCATAAGCCATTTGTAATCATGTGATTGGCAATGTATCACAGCGTCCACCTCACTTACTGAATGTGTATGTACAGAAGTAATATTCTTAATATTCTACTATTTTAAAACAACAGAATTTTGGAGTATTTTACCCAAGTCTAAATAGTTACTCACACACATCTGATTTTTCTCAGCCTCCCCATTCTGTTTGCAGTGTAAGTTGTGGTCCTGGATTCAGAAAAGTCCCTCAGGAGGGAAAGGCTGCTTGTTGCTTTGATTGTACCCCTTGCACAGAAAATGAGATGGCTAATGGGACAGGTAAGTTCTGTCCTGAGAGGGAAACTCACCAAGTATCCCCAATCAATGCAAATCAATGCAAAAACTCTGTGTTAGCAGTGCAAAATCAAATTTTTCCATCCCTCACTTAGTAATTTAATTGCAACATCTGTTGGTACTGCTTGAAGCGAAAACCTTGGGCTCTGATTGACATGTAGGATTATTTTTCTCTAGTCTGCTGTTTGTACGCTTACTCACTACTCAGTAATGTAAGTTTTACTTCTATCATATTAAGTGCAAAACCTTTGAAAGAACAAAGAATCTATTATCTTCAAAATCAACTTCCAACTGCAAAGGAAACACAGATATTGCAGATGGTTAGTGCCTAGGGCAAAAACCTGTTCTTGGAACAGAGCAAATGGACTGGGTTGGGTTGGACATATTAGAAGAGGGCAAGGTGTTTTGCATAGCATAATTTCATAGCTTGAAAGAAGCATTTCATTTTCTGTTTTCTAGAGGTGAGTACCAGACACAACTACAACTGCTGAAGGAAAGGCCACAGGGCTCTTATTTTATTGTACAGAGACATAGAGGAATGTGCAAGCTTCACTGTCCATAATTTCTTTTTTGCCAGACCTGGGGCTTGACTCAGGGCCTAAGACGTGTCCCTGGCTTCATTTTGCTCAAGGCTAGCATTCTACCACTTGAGCAACAGCACCACCCTTGGCTTTTTCTGTATATAGTGCTGAGCAACCAAACTCAGGGCTTCAATCATGCTAGGCATTCAACAACTAGGCCACACTCCTAGCCTTACTGTCCACATTTTTTAATAAAGAGTTTAAGTTCCATACACAAGTCTGAGAATTAGGGTACAATGACATGGCGCAGAAAATTATTCATAGGCTATTAGAAATGACAATTAATAATATCTTATTGTCAATGTAGGTAAAACAGATTAAATCAGACTAAAATGTGAGAATGTGATCAGGACATGATGAAGACATAAAAATAATACTCAACATGTCTACTAGTAATCAGTAATATTTACATTATGATACTAAATATTCACATTGAGATTTCACTTTATGTGGGAATTTCTAGTTGATGTTTCAGTATGGCAAACAGACTAATAGTTACTTGACTTCCTTACCAGACATGGAGCAGTGTGTGAAGTGTCCAGATCACCAGTATGCCAACACACAGAAAAACCAGTGCCTCCTAAGAGCTGCAAGCTTCCTGGCTTATGGGGAGCCCTTGGGGATGGCCTTGGCCTGCATGGCTCTTGGTTTATCAACACTCACAGCACTTGTTCTTGGAGTCTTTGCGAAACATCACAATACTCCCATTGTAAAGGCGAATAACCAGGCTCTCAGCTACATCCTTCTCATCTCCCTCATCTTCTGTTCCCTCTGTTCCTTACTCTTTATTGGCCGTCCCAACACAACTACATGTATTCTACAGCAAATGATATTTGCAGTTGCATTCACTGTTGCTGTTTCTGCTGTCTTAGCCAAGACTGTTACTGTAATTCTGGCCTTCAAGGTCACTTCTCCAGGGAGAAGGATGAGAAGGCTGCTGGTGTCAGGGGCTCCTAACTTCATCATTCCCATCTGCACCCTGATCCAGGTGACTCTCTGTGGAATCTGGCTGGGAACCTCTCCTCCCTTCATTGACACTGACACACACTCTGAACATGTTCACCTCATCATCCTGTGTAACAAGGGCTCCCTCACTGCCTTCTATTGTGTCTTGGGATATATGGGCTCCCTGGCCCTGGCCAGCTTCACTGTGGCTTTCCAGGCCAGGAACCTGCCTGACACCTTCAATGAAGCCAAGTTCCTGACCTTCAGCATGCTGGTGTTCTGCAGTGTGTGGCTCACCTTCCTGCCTGTCTACCACAGTGCCAAGGGCAAGGTCATGGTGGCTGTGGAGGTCTTCTCCATCTTGGCCTCCAGTGCAGGGCTTCTGGGCTGCATCTTTGTCCCCAAGTGCTATGTCATCTTGATAAGGCCAGATAGGAATTGTCTGTATGGCTTCAAGTATAAAAGAGATAGAAGTAGAAATAAGCATTGCTAAGATTAAATTCGTATGCTTGATTAGATTTTGATATACATATTGTGGACTAAATCTACAGTCATTTTCCAGTCCTTTACTTGTTTATATCATGAAATTTTTGCTTCAATTAATATTGATATGTTGCAATTTTCTCACATTTTTGGTGCCTTCTATTTAATATGCATTTAATCTTTATTCCCTCTTCTTAGCGGCTGTTGAAATAAATCCTATGTGAAGTGCTAGGTGTACACATTATGAAACATAACTCTGGTAAGTTCCTCCTCTTGGGCTAAGTCCATCCCAGCAGAGTGTTCAGGCACCATGATGGGTAGCAGCATTTACTATCAAGAGAGCCTCAAGAAATCACAGAGGGAGACTAGGAGACCCTTCACCTCACAGGAAGAAGGCTGCCAGTTCTTCTCCCAAGTGCCTTTAGTTAGGAAATGCAGTGAACTTTGCACATGAATTGTGACGCTTCCATGAGTTCCTCATTCTAAAACAAGGCAGACATTTCCCTTAGTAACAACAACCATAAAATGAGCACATTTGCATTTGGCTTGGTCCTCAGGCTTGCACTCAGGACCAGGGCACTCTCCCTGAGCTTGTTTGCTCCTGGTTAACACTCTACCACTTTGAGCCACAGCACCACTTCCAGTTTTGTGGTGGCTCATTGGAGACAAGAGTGTCATAGACTTCCTGCACTAGATGACTTTGAACCTTGATCCTCAGATAGCAGCCTCCTGAGTGGCTAGGATTTCAGGTATGAGCCAAGAGGTAGCTGGCTGACATTGTGATATTCTTCTGAGCCAAGCATGTCCTCCAACTTCCTTAAGGACAACAGTGGACTCTGAACTACTTGGCAGAATCTTAATGGCAGCTGGCATCGTCAGGTTTTTAAAGATGGATTCTGAAGTCACCCTTCGTAGGATTGAATCTAGGAATCGTCACTGAAACTCTTGACAAGTACTACAATGGGCAAATTTTTTCATATTGAAGAATATTTGTTCCTTAAGGAATTTAGTGTCTGTTAGATACCAGATACCCAGGTGGGCCTCAAACGCACGACAATAGTCACCAACACTCAGTCAATTGGACTAGGAGTCTTTTATTTAGCTATGCATAGCATCGGATTGCCAACACTGGGATGGTGACAAACAACACTGGGTCACAGTAGGGTTGGGTTTTTAGAGGCAAAAATCAACTGTACCACTCACAGGTGGTCTCGCAAGTTAGGCCAAGCAATCAAGCAGACATACAGAAGGAGAATTGCTGTGAGTGACCACAATTCCAGTAAGCTTCAGTAAACAAAGCAATCAAAGCAATACTATTCTTGGTTCTGGGTGTGACTTGTGTCTACCTCTTCAACTTAATTAACCTTACATTTTTCTCTTTCTGGAACTTCCCCCTAAATGAAAACATGCAAACTGAGTGGTCTTCCTCATTCCTTTCTTTCACAAAGGTCAAGCCGCCCTAGGTCAAGTTGCTTTAGTTTCCCATTATTAGGCTTATGTTGGGCCTTCTCCAGGCACCCTACCCTACCTAAGCCTGCTGCTTTTAGGGACAAATAGAGGGTTCCCCTACACCTTTCACTTGGTTTATACAGTCCCATATCCTCTTTTTGGGGCCTACCAAAACAGATATTAGGATAGTCACCTACAGTGACCATGTGAGTAGCAACTGATAAAAAATATACAGCATCCTGGGCTGGGGATATGGCCTCGTGGCAAGAGTGCTTGCCTCATATACATGAGGCCCTGGGTTCAATTCCCCAGCACCACATATACAAAAAATGGCCAGAAGTGGCACTGTGGCTCAAGTGGCAGAGTGCTAGCGTTGAGCAAGAAGAAGCCAGGGACAGTGCTCAGGCCCTGAGTCCAAGCACCTGGACTCACCAAAAAAAAAAATTATAATAATAATACAGCATCCTTTTCCTACAGCATCTTAGGATCCCATGTTCACACTTCATTCCTCTATTTCCACCTGTTCCCGATCTTGCACATGAGGAAAATAACTTCATTAATGTTTGTAAAGAGCACACAAAAGTTGTTGGAACAAGAAAGCTCATAATATAAATGTGCAATCCAATTTCGGCATTGACCTTGAAATAATGGCATGTAATTGCTGATTTCAGCAACATCATTGCTTCTGAGAAACTAAAAATTGTAACCACCCATTTGTAGTTACTAACTGCTAATTTTGCTTCTGTAAACCGCTTTGCAGCTAAGAACCTAGGTAACTCCATATTGTACTAAGACCCAATTTTGTACCTGACTATCCTTACTGTAAGCCCTACCCTCCTTCCCTCGCTTTCCAGTAAAGAACATAAACCACCATGGGACAGATAGTTCTTAGAAAAGCCACAAACATTCATAAGAGTGACCAGGTACAGAAGAAGAACAAGTTTTGAAGTTACTCCAAAACTCCCCCACCCAGGTGTGGTTTCCAGTATCTAATTAAAACCCCCTTTCTACACCCCTATGGCTTAACCAATCAGTTTTAAATGCATCGGTCCCTTGATCTGACCAATGACCATTTCCTGATTCCTTCCAAATGCGCCAAAAATGCTTTAGAATTATTTTATAATTTCCCCGCGTTGTGTGTTGGTTTGTTAAAAGATTCTATGACGTATGCTAAGTGCCTGCCTTCCCCAAAGAATGTGTAAAACAGCTGGAAGCCTTAGCTTCTGGGCCTCTTAGCATCACCAGATGCCGACTGTGCAGAGGACCAAACTTGAGCTTGCAATAAAGACTCCTTTCTCTTTTGCATTGGTGTGGGTGTCTGGTGGTCTTTGTGGGGGTCTGACATTTGAGCATAGCATCCTGGGAGCTCTTCTGGGATATCCACCACCCCCCCAAACCCACCCAGACCACTCTCACCACGGAGTTCTGAAAAATCCGATCGGTAAGTCTGAAGCATTGTCATATTTCTGAATCTGAATCTGAAACCGTAGGTTTGTCTGACTGGTCGTCATAGGGTCCTGGTGGACGCACTAAAGGGCCACCGATGGGGGTCTATGGAAGACCACCCCTAGCCCCCAACCTGAATGGGTTCTTCACCTATTGAGACACTTCTCAATTTCTGTTTGACGATCCACCCCACGCAGTGCTGTCATCTCTGTGTTGTTTGTGAATCTGACACTCTCTTCGCTCTCGTCTCTGTGTTGTTTGTGACTCTGACTGAAGAAATGGGACAGTCTGACAGTACCACCACCCAGCCTTCTTCAGCAGAAAATTATTTGGTGTGCTAAAATTTTTTTCTAAAACTATCAAGCCCTGGAAAATGAGACTAGAGAATGCTACAGTCATTCGGTAAAAGTTTTGTCCTAAAATTTGGGTGTTGCAGGAGTAAGATTGGCAAAAATACCTCTTGCCACTGGAAAATGTACGGACAATATTTATTTGCGCACTTTAAGATCTTTTAAATATGTATGTGTGTGTGCATGTGTGAGTGTGAACATGTTCAAGACTGTTAGTATGATATAAAATTGAGTGAGATCGAGTTTAAATTCAAATGGTCATCAAGTTTGGTCATTACCAAATGCTTTAAAGGATTATTTCATTGTTTTAAAGAGAAAATATAGTTAAAAATGTTTCTTTAATTTAAAAATCAGGACTAAGAGTCAGAAATTTGGATGTAAAGGTTTATCATTGTTAAAAAAAAAACTGCTTGGCAAGCATAACTCTAAATGGTGACAAAGTAAAGCCTTTATAATCAGGAACAAGGCAGGGATGTCCACTCTCTCCACTGCTCTTCAACATAGTACTAGAATTCCTAGCAAGAGCAATTAGGCAAGAAGAAAACATAAAGGGGATCCAAATAGGAAAAGATGAAGTTAAACTTTCTCTCTTCGCAGATGACATGATCCTATACCTAAAGAATCCCATAGACTCTACCCCCAAGCTACTAGAGCTGATCCAAAACTTTGGTAAAGTTGCAGGATATAAAATAAACCCTCAAAAATCAACGGCCTTTCTCTATGCTAACGACCCAAAGACCAAGGCTGAAATCAGGAAAGCAACTCCTTTTGCAATAGCCCCCAAAACATAAAATACCTAGGAATAAACTTAACAAAAGAAGTGAAAGACCTCTTTGATGAGAACTTTAAAGGATTGAAAAACAAAATTAAGTCAGAACTAAGGAAATGGAAAAACCTCTCATACTCCTGGATTAGGAGGATTAATATGATCAAAATGGCAATATAGCCAAAGGCTGTCTACAAAGTCAATGCAATACCCATTAATATCCCAACACCATTTTATAATAAAATAGATGAAGCAAGCCAAAAATTCATATGGAACAATAAAAGACCTAGAATAGCAAAAACAATCCTAAGCACAAAGAACAGTGCTGGAGGAATTACAATACCCAAGCTGTATTAGAAAGCTATAGTAACAAAAACAGCTTGGTATTGGCACTGGAACAGGCCTGAAGACCAGTGGAACAGAATTGAAGACCCAGAAATGAACCCACAGAACTACGCCTACTTAATCTCTGATAAAGGAGCTAAAACAATAGCTTGGAAGAAAGATATCCTCTTTAACAAACGGTGCTGGCAAAACTGGCTCAACACATGCAACAAACTAAAACTAGATCCTTATATATCACCCTGACCAAAATCAATTCCAAATGAATTAAAAACCTCGAAATGAAAACCGACACCATGAAAACACTAAAGGAAGGAGTAGGAGAAACACTTGGGCTCCTTGGTGCTGGACAGAACTTCCTTAACAATGACCCAGAAAAGCTACAAATCAAAGAAAGGCTGGGAAAATGGGACTGCATCAAATTACAGAGCTTCTGCATGGCAAAGAACATAGCTCGCAAGATAAACAGAAAGCCTACGGACTGGGAGAAGATCTTTACCAGCCATTCAACGGACAAAGGCCTCATATCTAAAATATATGGGCTGGGGATATAGCCTAGTGGCAAGCGTGCCTGCCTCGGATACACGAGGCCCTAGGTTCGATTCCCCAGCACAACATATACAGAAAATGGCCAGAAGTGATGCTGTGGCTCAAGTGGCAGAGTGCTAGCCTTGAGCGGGAAGAAGCCAGGGACAGTGCTCAGGCCCAGAGTCCAAGGCCCAGGACTGGCCAAAAAAACAAAATAAATAAAAAATAAAATAAAATAAAATATATGCCGAACTAAAAAAATTACCTTTCTCCAAAACAAAACTGCAAAGATCCAATAGCCGCCTCATCAGGTGGGATAAAGACTTACAAAGAGACTTCTCTGATGAGGAAATGAGAATGGCCAAGAGACATATGAAAAAGAGCTCTACATCACTGACCATAAAAGAAATGCAAATCAAAACAACATTGAGATTCCATCTCACCCCAGTAAGAATGTCATATATCAAGAAAACTAACAATAACAGTTGTTAGAGGAGATGTGGCCAAAAGGGAACCCTCCTTCATTGTTGGTGGGAATGTAAACTGGTTCAGCCACTCTGGCAAGCAGTATGGAGATTCCTCAGAAGGCTAAATATAGAACTCCCCTATGACACAGCAGCCCCACTTTTGGGTATCTATCCAAAAGAACACAAACAAAATCACAGTAAAGCCACCAGCACAAGAATGTTCATTGAGGATGTAGAAAATGGTATCAGTATGTCTTAAAATTAGAACTTATAAGTAAAGTTGGTATGTAGTCAAATTGGCTATAATATAAATTGGGTCAGAATAGGGGCTTCGGGGTGAAATTATGTTTACCTGTACCTGCATCTACAAGGCTAAGGAACTTGTGTGATGTCTTCTAAATGTAAACCAGAGAGAACTCCAGTAAATATCTGTAACTGTTTCATTCCCCTAGGAGATGTTTTTGCAAAGTACATGAAGCCTGGATTTGCTCCTCATGTGTAGTCTTAAGAAAGGGGTGCTGTTTTCATGCCAATCAATCAGGAATTATTAGGGAAAGCTTGGCATTTGGTAGAAATATAACAGAGAGCAAAAAGAAGAGAACAGGTATCAGCCACTATTCCCCTGGTCACCGTGGGCAACTCTCCTGATAGCTGTATTGATAGGTTCTTTGGTTCTACTAATTTGACCCTACCTATTGGCCCATCACTTATCTCAATACCATCCCCTAAACATGCAAGCCATTGAAATGGACAGAGGGGACCATGATGGGGTCCCTTAGTCAACAGTAGAAGAGAGGAATGGAGAACCTGAGCAGCCGGTGCAAATGCATATTGTAGCATGGGCCTGACCAGGCCCTGAGGCTGCCTGGAACAACTGCAGAACATGTCAGTGTGAATAGCCTAAAAAAATGAAGTCTAAAATAATGAAAAATATTGAAGTTAGCCAGAGAGAACTTCATTTGACCAGGGGTCAGTTTAAGTTAGAATGCTTCAGACATTGTGGCACAAAAGTAATGTATTGAAGTGTAGCCAGTGCATTTTGTGTTCCTGAAACATGGTTAATGTGTCCCCTCAAGCAAAGGGTGACTGGGGCGACACCCTTATGACCCAATCCAGATCAAGAGATAACAGAAAATACCTGAAGTTCCACATACCGCATGTAGCTAAGGATAACTGCGGCAGGCAACACCCTTGCCACCCAACCTAGAACATTTGTCTAAACCAACCTTTTCAAACCCATGAGCTAGCCAATCACCGTCACTAGACTCGTCCCCACCATTGATTATGCCAATCATTCTTAAGAATTATTTTATAACTTACCCGTAGTGTGATATGATTTGCTGTGTGATGATGTGACTCATGGAATGTTCCCAATACCCTATGAAAACCCTGATAAATGGAGGGTCAGGGCTCTCAATTAAGACTACTGTGTTGGTGATGACTGTGAGCCCAGGCTGGACATTGCAATAAAGACTCTCATGTGATTACAGCAGCTTTCTGCTCCTTGGTCATTTTTGGGGACCTCAAAATCTGGGCATAATAGAATCAGCAATGTACAGAGGATGTTATGGAATTGGGATGGGTGAAGTGACCATCTGTGTATGATGCCCTAATAACTTTCCTTATTTGATTTTTCTGTGCAAAGGATTTTTTTTGTGTGACTGGTTCACTGTATGTCTGACAGGCTATCCTCTGGTGTAATCCACTTGCATCATCCCAAATGGCTTTCATACACATAGTTTTCTTGACAGAGACATTGCACCAAAAACATCACAGCTAACTTCATCCCAGGAAATCATGGCACTTGGGATAAAGAAGAGGAATGTGCAAACATGTTGTCCAAGTCGTGTTTTTCTCCTGCATGCTATGCCGCAGCTGCAGAGCCCCAGGAAAGGGTTTTACACATTCTTCCTGGGGATTCACAAGAGGCTTCATGAAAGGTGGGCTACAAGTGTATTTCTCTGTCAATAAAAAGACACACACACCTATAAAAATATATATGGATATACGTATATGACACAGTGGGCCTCACTACCAGCTACAATTTCATGGTGACAGAAGCTTCACGGATGTGCCTTTTCGTTTTTGCACTTCTTCCCCTGCTTCTCTTCCCTGTCGGGTCCTTGGCTGCCACTAGCTGCTTTTCTACCATGAAGCAGCGTGTGCACATGGACGGTGATGTGATGATTGCTGCGTATTTCCCTCTCCTTATCTTGAGAGTCCATACCCGTAACAACGATGCTCCTGAGCATGAGAAGGAAAAGAAGTAAGTATCTCATCATTTTATTTCCTTTTACTGGTCTGTACTCAAGATGGGCTATGTCTGAGGGAAGTCAAGTTGCACACATGAATGCTCAACCCTGATCTCCCATTCCTATGCAAGACAAAAATCACGGGTTCATTATTTTATTTTGCATCTTCTTTTTAGTGATTTTTCTGCTTGCTAGTATTAGAGGACTCTGGTTTCCTTCCGTGTAGCTCTTTCTTTCACTGATGGTAAGATCTTCATGACTTTACTTCAGTCTTATCCCCCTTTTGTTTTTGTGGAACCTACCCTTTGCTTTAGTGATCATTGCTACTGTGTTTTCCTATTCTATTTTTCATTTTCTTCATCTAAATCTTATTATAAAGGTGATCTCTAGAGAGGTGACACTTCCCTAAGTCAGGCAATGAGTCCATTTCTCTTTGAACAATGTTACCCCCTCTATCATATTCTCCTGCTTCCTAACCTCACAATAGCCTTCCCTCCATGTTGTGAAGTTCATTTCCAATGCAGTGTCAAGTGAGGATTACGATTGAATTGATTCACCCTTTGTTGCATTACTTCTCCGTGATTCCTTCATTTCTTTTACTAACCTGAGGTTTGTTATTTTTAGTTCCTTGCGAGGCAATGCAGGTTCTATCGTCCAATATCTACCCCCTTAACTTAAGCAAAGCTTGTTACATTTTCTGTCCCTATGA
This sequence comes from Perognathus longimembris pacificus, assembly GCF_023159225.1. Classification (NCBI taxonomy): domain Eukaryota; kingdom Metazoa; phylum Chordata; class Mammalia; order Rodentia; family Heteromyidae; genus Perognathus; species Perognathus longimembris. Next base: position 6,191,881 of record NC_063187.1, read on the forward strand.
ATCATTTTTTTCATTTATTCCCTTATTATTTCATTTTCCATCTTTAAAATTTCAGTGTAAAGTTGATGTTTCAGAGGGTTTACAGTTACATATCTCAGCAAATGGGTACACTCTTGAACAATGTCATTCCCTTCCTCATGCTCTCATTTTTCCCATCCTGACTTCTCTCTCCACCAAGCTATACAGTTTATTTCTACAATAGTGTCTAATAGATACCACTGCTAAATTGATTGACTTTGTCTCTTCCATTCTGTGCTTTCCATTCCCATTCCCCAATCAGATAAGCTTACACTAGAGAAAGCATAGAGAAATCAAAAATAGTGGGAAGAGTGAATAAATGAAGGATAAATGAAAGAAAGAAAAGAAAGAAAAAAGAACATCCCCAAAAAAGAGGGAAAAGTGAGAACAACAAACAGTACAGAAAAAAATATAACCTCATTTCTCATTCCTTGAGAAGCAGTACAAGTTCTTTAGTTCAGTATCTGTCCTCTTGAGTTAAAGAAAGTTTACAGTTTTCTTTTATTCCTCCTTTTTCAATATCCATCTGGTTTTCAGTTTCATTTGTTCCAGTGGTCTGTATATTTCTTGAAATTTGTGTAGGAAAAACAATTCACTTTACCATGTGTTAATCATTTCATTAAACTGCAAACTTTTTAGTTAGTATGATACTATTTACTTATGATTGATGAATAATTCATTTGAATTTCATGTTATGTGTATATTTTCCTTGTTAATTTCTAGCTTTACCACAGTGTGTGTCTGCAAGGGCTCCATACACTTTCAACATTTGAAAAATCTGGTTACTTTGTGTCCCATCTCAGAATTTCTCCTGGAGAACATTAGTATGTTGATGAGAGAAGTTTTATTCAGAAGTTGGATGAACTTTTCTGTTGGTGGGTGTCAGGCTTTCCTAAACTAGTGTGAAATTTAATTCTGGTGCCTCCCTGTTGATTTTTTCTCCATCATCACTCCATTAAATCTTCAGCTATTATTGTATTAAGGACTACCTTCAAGTCTGCTAACCATAGTTCAGTGGTTGTATAATGTGTAAATACATATTTAAAATTTCTATTTCATCTTGTATATTCATTCACTTCAACATACTGTTCTGGACATGTCACTTTTTGTTCCTTTGATGACAGTCTATTGGATGTGAGGTGCTATATAGATACTCCTGGTTTCCTTTAGGGTGCATTTGCATGGATGGCACTTGCTTACACTCACTGAGGGCCACTGATAGGAGAGTTTATTGGCATCAACCTGTCCTGTGGCTTTGAGATATTATTCCTTTACCCACTCAAGCACTTACTGGTAGAACTTCATGCATTTCTTAGGAAAAGCATTATTACTTTTAGGCATTCTCAACCATTAAAAAAGCAAGCCTCAACCATCAGTATTTGCTTTATTAAATACTGTAGTCAACCTTTTCCTCAAGGGTTAAGTCTTGCTTTCAGTTTACTCCTCCGTATGTGTATGTTCAATTAGATTTTCTTCAATATCACTATTTTCTTCTGTTTAGAAGTTATTTACAACATCGTAGGCTTCCACTGTAGAGTTTTGGGTATGCATGCAGTATATGTAGAACAAACTCATCATCTTATTTGTATTTCCATCTTGATTCCATTGTTTCCTTTTTCAAAGAATATGTGATGATTTCAGATTAATTTCTTTAGAATGTACACAAACACACAATACAGACACACACGCAAACACACACCACTGCACATACAGACATAACAGAGAAAACAAAGTACTTTCAGTCTCCTTACTCCTTTGTTTTCTTGTATTTCCCGGATCTCAGTCTAAAAATATTGGGAACCTGGTAGTGGCACATGCATTTTACACTGGTATTTTATCATGTATACCATGGTATTTATCATGGCGTACTGGAGATTTCCATGTAAAGCTTGTTCATAATTTATTTGTCATTCCCTGTGTAGAAGGTTCCTCTGTCCATAATGAGTTACTTCGAGTTGGCTGCATCCTTTTTAGGTTGTTACATAAATAAGAATAGAATTCCCTCCCGTGATATTTGAGCTCTTGTTTTGGTTTTATCTCAGGAAGAGCTAGCTGTTCATTATGTTGGGTCTGTGAGTAGAGCAGGCTATAGGACCTTCTTTCAATCAGACCTTGCTTCTGAAAGATTACCTTAAATTGGGTATTTGTTAGACTTGCCTGACATAGAACCCTATATCTTAAAGAGGGTGACCCAAAAGATTTTTCATATACCTACAGCTAGTTCCACGAAGACAAAGACAATAGAATATTTGATGTCTCATGTAAGTCTATCCCATGTTTCATGGACAAGTTATTGTTTTGGTGCTTTTGATAATGGAGACTAAGCAAGGTCTTTCTCAGCTGAAGTAAGTTTCTGAATCTCACTCAAGATAAATTTCTTTCATGTCCTTTCCTAATACCATCTATAAGCAGAAGACTTTATATTCACATTCTAATCCAATTTGGCATAATGTTTTGGCATATTCATTGGCAGCAAAGCAAGCATTCAATTCACTAAAGTTGGAAGTTTGGAAATACTCCTTTTACATTTCTATGGTTGTTACACAGGTTTATCTTCAAGAACTACCAGTTTATTTTGGCCTTGACTTTTGCTATTGAAGAGATCAACAAAAACCCTCATCTTTTACATAATTTGACGCTGGGGTTTGAGTTCTGTAATTTTGAATTAGATGTTGGGAATGAATTAAAAAGTGCCATTCTTTGCCTCTTTGGGAAGAACAACACTCTCAATTACATATGTATGGGACACAGCAAGTATACAGCAGTACTTACAGGACCATCAGCAATAACATCTGCCAAGTTTGGGACTTTGCTGAGCCTCTATAGGTTTCCACAGGTGAGAGTGGAAGGAGTGGAGTAATATTTAAAAATGTTTAATTTGTTGACCTTTCAGGTGTTAGAGGAGGAGAGGAAGACACTGGATTGATGATACTATGAAATTTTGAGATATAAAAATCTAAGAATTTGAGAAAACAGGCTTATTTAAAGTTTTGCACCTTATTAATAATTTTGTTTAAAAAATAAATTAATGGAAAGTAACTTTAAAGTACACAGATATGTTGAACTCTGCGCTAGTGATTCACATCTAGAATCCTAGGTATTGATGAAAATTATTTCTAATCAGCAAGATGTGAGAAGTAATGTGGAGATCAAGTGGTAAAGGGTTAGCCTTCATGAAAAAAATGAAAAACAGTACATGAAGCACTGAGTTCATTCCTCTGTTCTAGCACACAACTTACACACACACACACACCCGTACACCCACGTGTAAGACATTATGTTGAATTAAGTCTAGTTCAGAAATAGAAAGAGGCATGTGTTCCATCATATGTGAAAAGTAAATCTAAACATGATAATGCAATATGAAAGAGAGAACCCACACATGTCCATATATATGTATATATATATGATTAATGTTCACAGTAGGGTAGATATGTAAATATATCTTTATATATGGAAGTAATTCCATGACATAACTTCTTTAATTAACTAGCCATATAAAGAATTAACACAAGAAGGAAATGAAGCACATTTTGTCGGCAGGACATAGGTATTAAGGAAATTAGGGAAGAACCAGAGGAATAGGGAGTAGGTAGGTGAGCAAATAGACCATAATATTCAGTGTACATATGTGAAAATGCTACTAGGAAAGTCAGGAAATGTGCAATGTTGATATCAATGGTAGGAGCTGATTCAAATAATGACCAAGATCAAGAGGCATTGTACAAAAAAATTGACAGCTGGTACAGTGATTAAAAGCACATTTTTTTCAAAAACTGAAAGAAAACTTACATTCCACCTATTTCAACTGGTTACTGTATATACTATATGACTGAGGTTATGATGCTTTCAAATCTTATCATTCTTGAAACATCCAATTTTCATCCCTTTAGCTTTCCTTTGGGCCTTTTGTTCAAGTCCTGAGCGACCATAACACATTTCCTGCTCTCTATCAGATGGGGAGAAAGGACACATCGATGGCCACTGCCATGGTCTCCTTACTGCTTCACTTCAGATGGAACTGGGTGGGTCTGCTAAACGTAGAGGACGAAAATGGCTTGTGGTTTCTTTCTGAATTGAAAGAAGAGATGGCCAAGAACAGAGTCTGTGTAGATTTTGAGCTAGCACTCCCGAACAATATTGTGTCCAATAAAACAAAACTGAAGGCAGTTAAAAACCAGGTTAACAAATCATCAGCAAATGTCCTCATTATATATGGTGATAATGAATTGCTACTTGTTTTGCAATTGTCGATGAAAGGCAAAATTTGTATCGTGAATTCACAGTGGGATTTGACAATGAGTAGGGATTATTTCCTGCTAGGATCATCGCAGGTACCTCTCATGTTTTCACACCATCACCCAGATGTTTCCGGATTCACAGAGTTTGTCAAGGCAGTGAACCCTTCCAAATACCCTGAAGATGCTTTCCTTGCTGAGGTGTGGTTGGTCTCTTTTAATTGCTCTAATTCTGAATCTGACTGTGTAACATGGGAGAACTGTGCTCACAATGCCTCCTTGGATTGGTTGCCTCGGCACATTTTAGACACGAATTTGTCTGTGGACAGTTACAATATATACAACGCTGTGTACGCTGTGGCCCATGCTCTCCATGAGATGCTTCTTCATCAAGCAGAAGTACAAACCATGGGAAAGAGCAAAGGGACAGTGCCTTCTCCTGCACAGGTAAGGCCTTCTGTGTTGGATGGCACACCCCATAAATAAAGTCACTTCCTACATAGTTTTCTTCCCATATGAAATTTAAGAATTAGATGACTATTTTTCCAAAACCCAAGAAATAATATCGGGTTCAATATATGGGAATTCCTCTGGACATGTATCTTCATGCTCTTAAGGAAAAGCAGGAGATAATGAGGGTCAAGTTCTGTGTTTTAGAAACTGGTCAAATTACTGATGGCCTCAACATATTCAAAGCACATATTATGAAATCTGTAAATTTAACTTTTCCCTATAAGTTATATTTGTAATAGCAAAGGAAAACCTACTAAATAGAATTGTCCATTTATTACCTATCTATTTTTATTGTACTTTAGGTATTAAATTTTAGCAGCTCCTGAGTGGCAACATTCATAGAATTAGTGATTATGGCAAACTGTAGATAGGCAACTGAGAATCATGACATTCGTGACTATTCTGATGGACTGTGTTTCTCTTGAAAAGACTTTATCCCTTTGTTGAGTGACCAGGATTCAGAAGGATACATTTTATTCCTGCATAGATTTTCTTCAGGGATACTTCATTAGGTGACTCTGCTATTGCTGCATTCTGAATCAAAAATGAAACCCCATCAGGAAATATTTTCTTCAAGTTTTCTGCCTTCACTTGGGATAGGCTTCACCATAAGATGGTGACTCTCTTTCAGCTGCACCCTTTTCTAAAGAACATACAATTTCACAATTCTGCTGGAGATCAGGTGATTTGGGATGAGAAAAGGAAATTGGAGGCAGAGTATGACATTGTGAATATTTGGAATTTCCCACAAAGTCTTCACCTGGAGGTGAAAGTAGGAAAGTTTTCTCCATATACTAATCAACTCTCTTTATCTGAAGAAATGATACACTGGACCATAGCATGTACAGAGGTGGGTGGGATTGAATTGTGATTATCCTAAGGACATAAAACTAAGGAAAATTCACCCTTAGACTGTATATCTGTTTGGAGTCCACCAACCTACTCCAGTAAATAATAGGTACTTTTGTAGCTGAGATACAAATATTACGGATTGAAGGCATTCCATGCAGGAACTTCTGTGAGACTCTTCATTTAACCACCATAAAATCAGGGCTGATTATTTAGGACTCATTCCTGCAATCCTATCTGCTCAAGAGGAAGACATCCTCAAACCCAACATTACAGATCTGTTTGAATCTCCTGCTGGCAGATAAGTCTTTGGGACCCCTATCTCAATTGGCAAACAAAAACCTCAGGTGGAACTGTGGATCATGTCATAGAGGACTAACCTTGAGCAAAAACAAGTGCTCAAGGCAATGAACATACCCTGAGATCACTCCCCAAAACCAGCACCAAAAGATAAAAAAGGAAATTAACAGTATCTAAATGTTATTTCAGAATGTAGTCATAAAATAAAAGTTGCATATTGCTTAACAAATGGTGAACACTGTGACAAAGTACATTCCCATTTGCACCCTGATCCAGGTGACTCTCTGTGGAATCTGGCTGGGAACTTCTCCTCCTTTCATTGACACAGACACACACTCTGAACATGGCCACGTCATCCTCCTGTGTAACAAGGGCTCCCTCACTGCCTTCTACTGTGTCTTGGGATACCTGGGCTCCCTGGCCCTGGCCAGCTTCACTGTGGCTTTCCTGGCCAGAAACCTGCTTGACACCTTCAATGAAGCCAAGTTCCTGAGCTTCAGCATGCTGGTGTTCTGCAGTGTGTGGCTCACCTTCCTGCCTGTCTACCACAGTGCCAAGGGCAAGGTCATGGTGGCTGTGGAGGTCTTCTCCATCTTGGCCTCCAGTGCAGGGCTCCTGGGCTGCATCTTTCTCCCCAAGTGCTACATCATCTTGATAAGGCCAGATAGAAACTGTCTGCATGGCTTCAGGAATAAACCACTTAGAAGTAGAAATAAGCATTGTGAAGATTAAACTTCTGGATTAGTATATGGATTTTCTGCACTAATTCTACAGTCATTTTCCAGTCTCATAATTGTATTTTTTGAAATTTTGCTTCAATTAATATGAATTTATTATTATTTTTCTGACATATTGTTGGTTCCTTCTATTTAATATGCATTTAATCTTTATCCCATCTTCCTAGTGTCTTTTGAACTAAGTCCTAATGAAGAGCTGTGTTTTCACATACTGACACATAACACTGGTGAGTTCTGTCCTCTTGTGCTAAGTCCATCCCAGCAGGGTGTTCAGGTACCCTGATGGGTAGCAGCATGATGTAGCAGCATGGTAGTATTAAGAGAGCCACAAACTGGAACTAGGAGACCCTTCATCTCACAGGATGAATGCTGCCAGTTCATCTCCCAAGTGTCTTAGCAAAGGCAATGAACTTTGCACATGAATAGTGATGCTTCCATAAGTTCTTCATTCTAAAACAAGGCAGACTTTCCACTAAATATCAACAAAAATTAGCCCTGCACAACATTTTAATATGTCTTGGTCTTCAGGCTTGCACTCAGGGCTTGTGCACTCTCCCTGAGCCTGTTTGCTCCAGGCTAATACTCTACCACTTTGAGACACAGCACCACTTCCAATTTTCTGGTGGTTTATTGGAGACAAGAGTGTCATAGACTTTGCTGCCTAGCTGACTTCAAACCATGATCTTCAGATAGCAGCCTCCAGAGTAGCGAGGATTTCAGGCACAAGCAAAGTGGTATCTGACATTGTGATTTTCCCCTCAGTCAAGCATGTCCTCAGACTTCCTCAAGGACAACAGTGAGCTCTGAACCACTTGGCAGGATCTTAAGTGCAGCCTGCATAAGATTGAATCTAGACATCATGGCTCAGCCTCTTGACAGCCTCTTGACAGTTACTTCACTGGCCAAATTATTTCATACAGATGAATATTTGGCCCATAGGAAGTCTACTGTCTGTTGTATACCAAATACCCATGTTGGCCTCAAACCCATGACAATAGTCATCAGCACTGTCAATTGGGCTAGTAGTCTTTCATTAGCTATGCATAGCATCTGATTGCCACCACTGGGATGGTAACAAACAGCACTGGGTCTCAGTAGAATTGGGTTTTTAGAGACAAAAATCACCTGTACCACTCACAGGTGGTCAGGCAAGTTGGGCCAAGCAGGCATACATACAAAAGGAGAATTGCTGTTAGTGATCACAATTCCAGTAAACTCTGTTAAACAAAACAATGAAAGCAATACAATTCTTGGTTCTGGGTATGACTTGTGTCTGCTTATTTTTTGTCATTAACCCTAGATCTTTCCCTTTCTGGAACTTTCCCCCTTAACTAAAACATGCAACTGAGTGGTCTACCTCATTCTTTCTTGTGTAAAGTTCAAGCAGCTGTAGGTCAAGCTGCCTTGGGCTACTGTTATCAGGCCTAGGTTGGTCCTTTCCAGGCCAGCTACCTTGCCTATGCCTGCCCTTGCTAGGGACTCACAAGAGGCTTCCTGTACAACTTATGCTTGGTTTCCAAATATCCAATGTTATGCTCAGATTTTGGGGTCCCCAAAGACCACCAAGGGGCGGAAAGCCTCCATAATTACATGAAAGTCTTTATTGCAAGCTGGAGCATGGGTGCAGGATTGTCATCAACACAGCACATCTGAATCGAGAGCACTGACCCTCCATTCACCAGGGTTTTTACAGGATTTTGAGGAACATTCCATGCATCACATCATCACACAGCACATCAGGACACATCACGGGAAAATCCCAAAACAGCATACAACTTGCCTCAAATCATTTCCTATCACAGGAGACTTAAAAAATAATCACTAAGAATGATTGGCCTAATCACTGTGGGAACAGGCCTGCTGAAGGTGGTTTGCCAGCTTATGGGCTTCAAAATGATTGATTTAGACATATAATCTGGGTTTGGTTGCAAGAGTGTCACCCAAATGATCCTTAGATTGCGGGGACACATTAACCATGTTTCAGGAACACCACACACATTGGCCATACCTCAATACACTTCCTTTGTGCCACAAAGGCTAGAGCTTTCTAACTTTAACTGACCTCTCATCAAATGAAGTCTCTCTGGCTACCTTAATTATTTTACACTGCATTTTGTTAAGGCTCTTCACATTGATATTTGTCCAGTTATTCCAGGAAGCTGCAGGGCCCGGTCAGGACCAGTCTACAATATAGAGCTGCACCGGCAGCTCAGGTTCTTAAACAACTCCTGTTTTGGGGGACTCCCAAAGCAGATATCAGGGTAGTCACCCACAGTTGCCATGAGAATTGTAACTGATAAAAAAAAAGAAACAGCATCCTTTTCCTACAGCAACTTAGGGTCCCATGCTCACACTTCATTTCACTATTTCCACCTGTCCTTCGTCATGTACATCATGAAAATAACCACATTTATGTCTGTAAGAAGCACACAAAAATTGTTTGAACAAGAAAGCTAACAGTATAAATGTGCAACACAATTTCGGCATTGACCTTAAAATAGTGACATGTAATTGCTGGTTTCAGCAGCATCATTGCTTCATGGCAATAGCATATGGATGCATTTGTGGAGGCCTCTTTATATGGAATCCTCATGGAAAACTGTTGGAATTGAAGAACCTGAGCTGCCGGTGCAGCTCTATATTGTAGCTTGGGCCAAACCAGGCCCTGAAGCCTGAAGCTTTTTGGAATAACTGTAGAACATGTCAATGTGAAGAGCGTGAATAAAATACAGTCTAAAATAATGCAGGTAGCCAAATAGACTTCATTTGACCAGAGACCAGTTAAAGTTAGAATGCTTTAGACACTGTGACACACAGGAAATGTATTGAGTGTGGCCAGTATGTTTTGTGCTCCTGAAACATGGTTAATGTGTCCCCTCAAGCTAAGTATGACAGGGGTGATACCCCTACGACCCAACCCAGATCAAGAAGTAACAGGAAATACCTGAATTTCGAAATGGCCCCTCAAGTTCAGCTTGACTCGTGAGAAAACCTTGCTACCCTACCCAGATCATTTGTCTAAACCAACCATTTCGAACCCCATAAGCTAGCCAATCACCTTCAGCAGGCCTCTCCCTGCAATTGATTAGGCCAATCATTCTTAATAATTATTTTATAACTTTCCTGCAGTGTGACATGATTTGCTGTGTGATGATGTGATGCATGGAATATTCCCCAAAACCCTGTAAAATCCCAGTTGAATGGAAGGTTGGGGTTCTTGATTCATATCCACTTCATCAGTGACGATCGTGAGCCCAGGCTCGATCTTGCAATAAAGACTCTCATGTGATAACAGTGACTTTCGTGTCCTTGGTGGTCTTTGGGAAACCCCAAAATCTGGCCATAAAAATTGGGGGCTCGTCTGGAATATGCCCTAGACCCTAGAACCAGAGAGTCCAAAACTGATCAGTGAGTCCTGTTTATGTGTGTTTATGTGTCTGTCTTGACCTGTATTGGGGGGGCTTAAAGTGCCCCTTGTATCGGTAAATGTTGGCATTGGCCTAAGCGAACATGGAGGTGGGTTGTCAACTGGGGTCGTGGAAGACATTCCACTTCCCTCCCTGTATTTTTCTTGGGGTTAAAGTCCCCCCTGTTTGTAATTTGAATGCAGTGGGTCGCTCCCACTGATCCGGTGTGAGAGTCCAGCATTGCCCTTTTTTAAGTTTACCTTGCCTCCAGAGAAGTTCCATTTATGAATCCCGTCTTAATTACAGACGGGCCAGTAGTTTCTGTTTCTCCCCTTGAGAGTGTTTACAGGTGTTTTTGCTGCTGCTGCATTTACAACTCATATCGGCACCATTTATCTCATGCTGTCTTTTATGTTTGTGTGTTTCTGTGTGTAACTACCTTTGTTGGTGGACTATTTTATCGAGAAATGAGACAGACTGAGAGTATCTTGCTCTCTCTTTTGACTGACAACTTTAAAGACGTGAAAGAGGAAAAACATTAAGTGTAAAAGAAATTAAGGAGCGTAAACTAATCAAATTCTATAGTACACAATGGCCAACCTTTGAGGTCGGTTGGCTGGCAGAGGGAACCTTTGATCTCGCCACTATCCAATGTACAGTAAAGAATATAGTTTGGTCTTCAGGAAGAAATGGTCACCTATACCAATTCCCATACCTTCTGGTTTGAGAAGATTTAGTTGAGACTTCCCCTTAATGGTTACAACCATTCTTGCTTCAACATCTGGAACAGGTGCAACATACAATCCTAATCTTCTGAGACTGTCCAGCCAGGGCAGAACGAAATGGAACTAAAGAAGGGCAAAATGACTGGCACAAGTGCATGGAATTTGAGCAAGCCTGGTTCAAACAGCTGGCTAATATTAGAAAATTGGAAAATGCTTCTAGATAAAATTGGGCTAGAGACTACAGTCAAGTTTTGGGTGGGCTGCATTTAACTCCAGGTGACCCCCACTCAGCCTTCTTCAGCAGAAAATTATTTGGTGTGCAAAAATGTTTGGCTAAACCTACCAAGTGCTGGAAAATGAGCCTGGAGAATGCTAAAATCATTTGTGAAAAGTTTTGTGTTACAATTTGGGTGTTGCTAAATGTTTTGTAATAATTTTTAATTATACAATTACATATGGGGAAGGACTAACTTGGTGACATTATTCATAAAAGATGTCATGTGTGCCAAAGCTACATACAATATGCTTTCCACAAAGATAAACAATTTACATTGTGGAAAATAACTAAACCACGATTTTCTTTACAGTTAAACACAGAACACTGTTTCATTCTGTTATTGTTACTATTGCATTAAGCTTAGGTTTGTTACGGTTGTTTTGTAGCATTTGGGATCAAACCCAGGACCTTGTGCAAAGTATGCAAATACTCTACCACCGAGCTATGAAGCATCATTCTCAACACTGCAGCTTAGGAGGTCCTGAGAAAAGCAGCATATCTAGTACTAGGGAGAAAAAAGAAATACAATATATTTTTATCATTTGATTCTGAACTGAAAATTGATAAAGGATAAAGAAAATGACAAAATCCAGACATATACAAGAATGTCCAATACTTATTTACACACTATGGTTCTTAGATGTTCAGATCTGGACATGTTTACTCCTTCTATAATAAATGTATGGTGGCCAATAATGTAAAAAAAAAAACAATTTGGGTGTTGCAGGAGTAAGATTGGCAAAAATACCTGTTGCCACTGGAAAATGTATGGCCAATGTTTATTTTGCATGCTTTAAGATCTTTTGAATATGTGTGTGTGTGTGCATGTGTGAGTGTGAACATGTTCAAGACTGTTAGTATGATGTAAAATTGAATGAGTTTAAGTTTAACTTGAAATGTTCATCAAGTTTTGGTGTTACCAAGTGTTTTCAAGGACTATTTCACTGTTTTAAAGAGTAACTAAAAGATTTTGAAGGATTCTTAAATTTACAGTTTAAAAATTAAGTATCTTAATGCATAAGACTGTTTGCACTGTAATCAACTTATCTGGTTTAGCAAAAAAAAAAAGTCATTGGGTGTTGGGGCCTCTGAGGACCCCTTCTCCTCACTTCTCCGGAGGAGATAACCAAATGTTGGGGTCTCTAGGACCCCTTCCCCTCACTTCTCCCGGGGGAATGCCTGAACCTCAAATCTATGGAAGAAACTCCACCCTACCCCTCATACCGGCAGAAGGAGTAAGGCGTGTCCTTACCTGACTGCTCTAAGCTGAAGTGGATGCCGAAATCCCTTACTCAGCCCCCCATAATGTGTCACGAGCTGCAGGACAAAGATATTGGGAGATGGTTGGATGGTTGAATGGGTCTCTGCTGCCCAGAGGGCAGGGAGAAGGATTTATTATGGTGACAGGGGCAGAAAGGCAGAAGGGGAGGGACTTGGGGTGATTAGCTGTGGCCTCTTAAAGGCACAGCTGTCCTCAACAATTGGGGTCTTGAAATTGTTTCTCTTTGTTTAAAAAATCGGGACGAAGTGTCAGAAATTTGGATGTAAAGGTTTATCACTGTTAAAAAAAAAAAACTGCTTGGGTTTCTCAGTCAGAGGCCAATAGGAAAGGACAGGAAAAACCTAGGATGGGCCTGTGTGCCTTTCCTCAGAAGTGAAGGGTGATCTGGCAAAGGTGCAGCTTAGCCAATCCACATGGTGATACAGGCCCTGGAGGGAGTCCATGTGGTGGGACAACCATAAGGGGGAATCCATTCATGGTGGAAGAGGGAAAGCTGGCACCAAGGCAGTTCATCAAGCTCTGAGGAGTAGGATGGAGATAGGCGTTCTGTAGGACAGGCCAATGCAAGCCTTTCTTTTGTCTCTTTTGTTTTCAGGAGAACATTGGAAACCTGGTGGTTAAAATGAATTTGACTAGAATTTCAAAAACTGCCCCTTAGGATGGATTATTAATATTGGAAAACCTCAAAGGAGGAATAAAAGGTGTATTTGTATTTTGCAATTTGGATGGATTGAAAAAAACAAAGATGCTAAGTCTGGATTCTTGTGTTGGTTATTCTGGTGTACCCTGTTGAATGAATTTTTGTCACAATTGTTTTGGGTATCAGTTTAATGATTCAGGTACTGAATTTTATGTGTATACTGGGATGTAATAGTAAGACTCTTAAATATTTTAAGTTACATATAATCAGGAAAGTATTTTAAAATATACACATATTAATATATTATTTATTAATATATAATAATATATTAGTAATATATTATTATATATTTATATATATTAAACGAATGGGGATAGAAGTAGACTCTCATTAACTCTTTGTTAAAATGGCAAAATGGGCTAATGTTTCTCATTAATTTATTGGAAATCTGAATGGATAAGTATTTCTCATTTAGTAATTGTAATTCTTGCATTAAGGAAAAATTGTCATTTGAGTTGAAAAGTCTTCATGCAGTGACTGGGACTGAAGAAAAAAAATGGCTCTCTTAAAACTGGCAGCCCAGAGGCAAAGTGCCACCGGGCTTCAGAGTTTCTAGAGATGCAAATAAAGGCTGATGTAAAGGTATAAAAGCAAAGGTTAGTAAAAGGCTTTAGAAATCAAGAATGCTTTTCTAGATTAAAAAAATTTGAAAGTGGTAACAGCAGCCTGGAGCAATGGACAACACTTAGGCTTCAGGATTCTACAAATGCCAATGAGCAAGCTAAAGAGTAAGTGTGAAAGTTGAGATTGGTAAAAGACTTTAGAGATCAAAAATAGATTTCTAGATATGGGATTTGAAAATAAAGTTGCCCTAAATGTTTGTTTTAAATTGGTCAAAAGAAACAATTAAGGCTGCCAAAATGATTGTTTAATTGCTATTCCAGTTTGTAGGATTTTTTTTAGCAGTTTTTAACAGGCCCTCAGAAAAGGACAGGCGATTACAACAAGTTTGTCAGGTGTAATGTTGACCCTTAATAAGTCCAGGTAAGATCATGCTTAAGAACTACTTCTGTGTGGACTACCTTGTTGCTTTAATTGGAATAACGTGGCCTTTTGGAAGATTCATTGATCTGAAATCTGAGGTTGGAAGACAGGCAGGCAGAGAAAGGTCCCTGTAGGAGTTGCCTCTAATCAGCCAGCAGAGTGCTGGGAACGGAGTTGTGTAGAGCTCAAAGTGTGAGAGTGCTAGCCTTGAGCTGGAGAGCTGAGGGACAGCACTCAGGCCCTGAGTCCAAGTCCAGCGATGGACCAAGAAAAATGCCAAAGGTGCATTTATAGCAGCATGGAAAAGTCACTCCTGGGACAAAAGTGATGGAGCATCCAGAGGCAGGAAGCCAGTGCTTGGATGGCAGAGATGGTATCAGATCCTAGAGTCACTTGTGTTTGGCCTTTCAAAAGTTAATCAGAGCCGGAGGTCCTTTAAGAGTAATTCGTAGGCATGCCTTTTATTGCCCATGTCTATCTACTTTGTAACTGGACAGGAACTTGCCAGTCATCTGTGGTAGTGGGTAGTCAAGCTAAGTTGGTTAAATGGGGGATAGTTTAAAATCCCAACCCCCTTGCATCTACTCAAAGCCCTGACTGGCAGAGAATATTTTAAGCAGATACATCTGTTCAGGAAAGAAAGTTCATGGATCTCAGATCTTGTCCTTATTGAGCTATAAGGCCAGCAAAGGTAGTGTAGGTATTGTAACATCCTCAGTTTCCACAGTCAGAGAGGAAAATGCACTTACAAACCAGTGTTAAAACACTACCATGATATACTACCAAGAAGTGGCCTGTGCAATTGTTAAAAGGTTAACTATTGACTCCAGTTTGGAGTAAAGTTACTAGTAACTAGTCCTGACAACCCCTTGGTAAAGTATAATACATTGCCATAGGTTCCTGGCTAGGTAAGGTCGATGCCACTGAGTCAGCCTGTAAGAAGTTACAGAAGATGGATGATCTATGCCCATCAGCTCCCCCTTCAAGATCAAAGAACCAGAGTCATTTTTAAAAAATTCCTAGCCTTATAGGAAATATCTGATTACTGAAAGTTATTGCCCTGGAAAATTATGGCCAAGGGCCATTGCCTAAGGCTGTCTTGAAAGCTGTCCACTCATGTGCCAGCCTACAAATCTAGTATACTTAAAAAGCAACCAGGAAAATATTAGGAGATTTCACTAAAGTCAGGATTTAGCTTGACTTAGGTTAGGTTTCTCTACCCAGTCTGCAGAAAGGTGCTGGCAACCCAGAAGAAGGTGTGACATTCTACTGGAGACACTAGGAGACACTGCCTCCTGACACCACCATAGCCCCTGCCCATTCCATTTGAGCAAGGATCAAGGACAGACTGACAGTCATCTGGAAGAATCTACACCTTCACACTGAGCACCCCTACCATGGTAAAAGCAGATGGGACTCTATCACACGCAGTTGATTCCTGCTGGAATGTGCTTTGCATCTGCTGAAACTATGATTTGGGGGAGGGGGGAGACATTGTTGAGTGGACTGGAGTTAACTAGCTCTATTAAGAAAATTGAGAAAAATAAAGAAAATTGTGCATTGTAAGAGATTTTCAAGTAGACAATTGCATGGAATGATAGCCTGATGCTAAAATAGAGGAAACAAAATGGTTTCCTCTGGATAAGAAAGGGATTTGAAAAGGAGGGATTGTCATTTGTCACAGAATGTTCAAGTAAGTGGCTGATGGTCTGAGAAGAATAGGGCATGAGTGGGGATAAGGAAAGACTTTAGAAAGAGAATTGGGGAAAACAAGTGATTCCCTTCAGATTAGAAGAAGGAAGACAATCCCTAAAAGTCTGAGTATGTAGCAAATGGTATCAGTATGTCTTAAAATTAGAGCTTATGAGTAACGCTCTTATGTAGTCAAATGGCTAAAATGTAAATTGGGTCAGAATTGGGGCTTCAGTGTGAAACTATGTTTACCTGTCCTGCATCTGCAGGGCTAAGCGACTTGTGTGATGTCATGTAAATGTGAACCGGAAGATCTCAAGGAAATATCTGTAACAGCTTGATTCCCCCGCTGAGATGGTCTTGCAAAGTAGGTGAAGCCTAGATTTGCTCCTCATGTGTAGCCTTAGGAAAACGGTGCTGATTTTATGCCAATCAATCTGCAATCATTAGGGAAAGTTTGGCATTTGGTAGAAATACAACAGAGAGCAAAATGGAGAGAACTGGTATCAGCCACTGTTCCCCTAGTCACCATGGGCAACTCTCCTGATAGCTGTGTTGATAGGTTCTTTGGTTCTGCTATTTTGGCCCAAGCTTTGGCCCATGCCTAATCTCAATACCAGCCGCTAGACAAACAAGCCATTGAAATGGACAAAAGGGGACCATTATCAACCCCCTTAGTCACAAGTAAAAGGGCACAATGAAAAACGTGAGCAGCCAGTACACCTCTATACTGTAGTTTGAGCCTGACCAGGACCTGAGGCTTTCTGGAATAACTTCAGAACATGTCAATGTGAAGAGCCTGAACAAAATTCGGTCTAAAATAATGAAGGTACCCAGAAACACTTGATTTGACCAGAGGTCAGTTAAAGTTAGAACGCTTTAGCCATTGTGGCACAAAGGTAATGTATTGAGGTGTGGCCAGTGAGTTTTGTGTTCCTGAAACATGGTTAATGTGTCCCCTCAAGCTAAGGATGACTAGGACAACACCCTTATGGCCCAATCCAGATCAAGAGATAACAGAAATACCTGAAGGTCCACATGTCCCCTCTAGAAAAGGATGACTCGGGCAGGCAACACCCTTGCGACTCAACCTAGATCATTTGCTAAACCAACCTTTTCAAACCCCATAAGCTAGCCAATCACTTTCACCAGGCCCGTCCCCACCATTGATTAGGCCAATCGTTCTTAAGAATTATTTATAAATTTCCCATGGAGTGACATGATTTCCTGTGTGATGATGTGACTCATGGAATGTTCACCAAACCATATAAAAACCCTGATGAATGGAGGGTCTGGGCTCTTAATTAAGACCCACTGCATTGGTGACTATTTTGAGTCCAGACTGGACATTGCAATAAAGACTCTCATGTGATTACAGTAGCTTTCGGCTCCTTGGTCATCTTTGGGGACCCCAAAATCTGGACATAACAGAATCAGCAATGTGCGGTAGAGCTTATGGAAATGGGGTGGGTGAAGTGACCATCTGGGTATTATGCCCTAATAACTTTGATTATTTGATGTATCCATGCAAAGGATTTTTTTGTCTGACCGGTTCACTGTATGACTGGCACATTATCCTCTGGTGCAATCCACTTGCATCATCCCGAATGGCTTTCATACATATAGTTCTTGTGACACAGATGTTGGATCAAAGTTAAGGATAACTCCATCCCTGGGGATTCACGATCTGTCATCTTGGAGGAAATCATGGCACTTGGGATGAAGAAAGGGAATCTGCAAACATGTTGCCCATCTCATGTTTTTCTCCTGCATTCAAGGCCATAGATGCAGAACCCTAGGAAAGGGTTTTACACATTCTTCCTGGGGATTCACAAGAGGTTTCCATGAAAGGTAGGCTACAAGTGTACTTCTCTGTCAATAAAAAGACATGCACACATACTTATAAAAATAAATATGAATATACATATCAGATACAGATGGCCTCACTTCCAGCCACAATTTCATGTTAGCAGAAGCTTCAGGATTGTGCCTTTTGGTTTTTGCACTCCTTCTTTTACACCTTATTCTCCCTGTTGTGTCATTGGCTGCCACTAGCTACTTTTCTACTATGAAACAGGGTGTGCACATGGACGGTGATGTGATGATTGCTGTGTATTTCCCTCTCTACATCTTGAGAGTACCTAGACATGAGTACAATGCTCCTGAACATGAAAAGGAAAGGCTGCTGTGATGATGTTCTTGTATCACCTTCCTGTGGTTGTACCTACACTATCTCTGTAATCTTATCTGAGTATATTGGAAACCATGTATACTGGTATTGGATGCAGGAAATTGAAAGAGAATACCAAATTTGAGAGATACAGGTTAAAAAAAAAAGACAAACAACTACAAAAGCAATACTTGCAAAACTGGTTGGTGTAAGTGAACTGAACACCTCTGGGAGGGGGGAGGGAAAGGGGGTGGAGGGAGAGGGGTATGAGGGACAAGGTAACAAACAGTACAAGATATGTATCCAATGCCTGACGTATGAAACTGTAACCTCTCTGTACATCAGTTTGATAATAAAAATTTGAAAAAAAAATAAAAAATAAATAAAAGAAAAGGAAAAGCTGTAAGTAACTCATCATTTTATTTCCATTTACTGATCTCTTCTCAAGATGGACTATGTCTGAGGGAAGTCTAGTTGCTCACATGAATGCTCTACCTGATCTCCCATCCCCATGCAAGACAAACTCCATGGGTTCATTATTTTATTTTGCATCTTCCTTTGAGAGATTTTCTGCTTGCTAGTAGGAGAGGACTCTGGTTTACTTCCATGTAGCTCTTCCTTTCCCTAACGGTAAGATCTTCATGATTTTACTTCAGTTTTAGCCCCCTTTTGTTTTTGTGGAACCTACCCTTTGCTTTAGTGAACATTGCTACTGTGTTTTCCTATTCTGTTATGTGCATATTTTCCTTGTTAATTTCTAGATTTACCAGAGTGTGTGTCTGCAAGGGCTCAATACACTTTCAACTTTTGAAAAATCTGGTTGTTTTGTGTCCCATCCCAGGATTTCTCCTGGAGAACATTAGTATGTTGATGAGAGAAGTTTTATTCAGAAGTTGGATGAAATCTTCTGTTGGTGGCTGTCAGGCTTTCCTAAACTAGCATGAAATTTAATTCTGGTGCCTCCCTGTTGATTTTGTCTCCATCATCACTCCATAAAATCTTCAGCTGTTATTGTATTAAGGACTACCTTCAAGTCTGCTTACCATTGTTCCGTGGTTGGATACTGTATAAATACATCTTTCAAATTGGTATTTCATCTTGTATATTTGTTCCCTTCATCATGATATTACAGATATGTCACTTTTTGTTCCTTTGATGAAAGTCTATTGGATTTGATGTGCTATATAGGTACTTTTGGTTGCCTTTAGGCTTTATTTGCATGGACTACCATTGCTTATATTCACTGATAGTAAAGGGCCACTGATAGTAAAGTGAGTTTCTGGGCATCAACCTGTCCTGTCGCCTTGAGATTGTATTCATTCAGGCACTCTAGCACATACAGGAGAAATTCCTGCATTTCTTAGGCCTAGCATTATTACTTTTAGGCATTCTCAACAATTAAAAAAAAGCCCCCACCCAACAATATTTGCTTTATTAAATACTGTTGTCAACCTTTTCCATCAGTCTTGCTTTCAGGTTACTCCTCCGTAGGTGTATGTTCAATTAGATTTTCTTCAATATCACTATTTTCTTCTGTTTAGAAGTTATTGACCCTCCGTAGGTGTATGTTCAATTAGATTTTCTTCAATATCACTATTTTCTTCTGTTTACAAGTTATTGTCAACATGGTAGGCTTCCACTGTAACGTTTTAGATATACATACAGTATATGCTGAACAAACTCATGGTCTTATTTGTATTTCCATCTTGCCTCCATTGTTTCCTTTTTCAAAGAATGTGGGATGATTTCAGACTAATTTCTTGAGAATGTACACACACACACACACACACACACACACACACACACAGCATGGCACATACACACTATATGGACTGAAAGAAAAGTATTTCAAGTCTCCTTTCTCCTTTGTGTTCTTTTCTTTCCAGGATCTCAGTGTAAAAATATAGGGAACATGGTAGTGGCCACTGCATTTTACCTTGGTATTTTACCACTGTATACCATGGTATTTATCATGGCATACTGGGGATTTCCATGTAAAGCTTGTTCATAATTCATTCGCAATACCCTGTGTTGAAGGTTCCACTGTCCATAATGCGTTACTTAGAGTTGGCTGCATCGTTTTTAGTTTCTTACATAAATAAGAATACAATACCCTCACCTGATATTTGAAATCTTGTTTTGGTTGATATGCCAGGAAGAGCTGTTCAATGTGTTGGGTCTGTGAGCAGAGCTTGCTATACAACATTCTTTCAATGAGACCTTGCTCCTGAAACATTACCTTAAATTGGGTATTTATTAGCCTTGCCTGACATATAACCGTATATTTTTTTTTCAAATTTTTATTATCAAACTGGTGTACAGAGAGGTTACAGTTTCATATGTTAGGCATTGGATACATTTCTTGTACTGTTTGTCTTAAAGTGGGTGACTCAAAAGATTTTTCATGTAGCTAAGCTAGTTCCTCAAAGATAAAGGCAATAGACCATTTGCTGTCTCATGAAAGTCTATCCATATGTTTCATGGACAAGAGGTTATTGTTGTGGTGCATTTGATAATGGAGATTAAGCAAGCTCGTTCTCAGCTGAAGTAAGTTTCTGAATCTCACTCAGGATAAATTCCCTTCATGTCCTTTCCTAATCACATCTATAAGCAGAAGACATTACATTCGTGTTCTACTCCAATGTGGCATAAGGTTTTGGCATATTCATTAGCAGAAAAGCAAGCATTCAGTTCGCTAAAGTCGTAAGTTTGGAAATACTCCTTTTATATTTCTATGCTTGTTACACAGGCTTATCTTTAAGAACTACCAGTTTATTTTGGCCTTGACTTTTGCTATTGAAGAGATCAAGAAAAACCCTCATCTTCTACATAACTTGCCACTGGGATTTGAGTTCTGTAATTTTGAATTTGATGTTTGGAATGAATTAAAAAGTGCCATTCTTTGCCTCTTTGGGAAGAACAACACTCTCAATTACACATGTATGGGACACAGCAAGTATACAGCAGTACTTACAGGACCATCAGCAATAACATCTGCCAAGTTTGGGACATTGCTGGACCTCTATAGGTTTCCACAGGTGATAGTAGAAGGAGTGGAGTAATATTTTAAAATGTCAAATCTGGTGACATTTTAGATGTTAGAGAAGGAGGGGAAGACACTAGACTGATGATTCTATGAAATTTTGAGATATAAAAAAACTAAGAATGTGTGGTAATTGGTTATGTGTAGTCCCATTATTTGGAAAGGGGATGCAAAAGCTAGAGCAAAACAACGATTTATTTAAAGTTTTGCACCTTATTAGTAATTTTCTTTAAAAAATCAATCAATGGAATGTGACTTTAAAGTATAAAGATATGTTGATCTCTGTGCTAGTGGTTCACATCTATAATCCTAGGTACTGAGGAAAATTATTTCTAATCAGCAACATGTGGGAAATAATGTGCAGATCAAGTGGTAGAGGGGTAGGCTTCATAAAAAAAGCCAAAAACTGTACATGAGGCCCTGAGTTCGTGCCGCTGTTGTAGCACAGAACACACACACACACACACACACACACAAACACACACACACACACACACACAAACCGCTATACCCACATGCAAGATATTATGTTGATGTAAGTCTAGATCAGAATAGAAAAGGGTCAGGTGTTCCCTCATATGTGAAAAGTAAGTCTAAATTTGATAATGCAATGTGAAACAGAACACACACTTTTCCATATATACATGATTAATGTGCATAGTATGGCATATATAAAAATTTATTTATAAATGGAAGTAATTCCATGGTATAACTTGTTTATTTAACCAACCATATAAAGAATTAATACAAGAAAGTAATTAAGCACATTTTGTCTGCAAGAAATAGGTATTAAGGAAATTTGGAAAGCACCAGAAGAATAGGGAATACATAGGTGAGCAAATAGACTATAATATTCAATATACATATGTGAAAATGATAAGAGGAAATTCAGGGAATGGGCAATGTTGATATCAATGTGAGGAGGTGAGGGAAATAATGAATAAGATCGAGAGACATTGTAAAAAAATTGATAGCTGGTACAGTGATTAAAAGCAGATTTTTTCAAAAACTAAAGGGAAACTTACATACCACCTACTTCAACTGGTTACTGTATATACTATATGACTGAGGTAATGATGCATTTAAATCATCTCATTCCTGAAACATCCAATTTTCATTCCGTTTAGCTATCCTTTGGGCCTTTTGATCAAGCCCTCAGTGACCATAACAAGTTCCCTGCTCTCTATCAGATGGCTCGAAAGGAGACATCGATGGCCACTGCCATGGTCTCCTTACTGCTTCACTTCAGATGGAACTGGGTGGGACTGCTAACCATAGAGGAGGAGAATGGCTTGTGCTTTCTTCTTGAATTGAAAGAAGAGATGGCCAAGAACAGAGTCTGAGTAGATTTTAAGCTAGCACTCCCGAACAATATTCTTTCCCATAAAACTAAACTGAAGGCAGTTAATAACCAGGTTAACAAATCATCAGCAAATGTCTTCATTATATATGGTGACAATGAATTTCTACTTGTTTTGAAATTGTCGGTAAAAGGCAAAATTTGTAAAGTGAATTCACAATGGGATTTCACAATGAGTAGGGATTATTTCCTGCTAGGATCATCACAGGTACCTCTCATGTTTTCACACCATCACCCAGATGTTTCCGGATTCACAAGTTTGTCAAGGCAGTGAACCCTTCCAAATACCCTGAAGATGCTTTCCTTGCTGAGGTTTGGTTGGTCTCTTTAATTGCTCTGATTCTGAGTCTGACTGTGTAACATGGGAGAACTGTGCTCACAATGCCTCCTTGGATTGGTTGCCTCTGCCCATTTTAGACACGAATTTGTCTGTAGACAGTTACAATGTATACAATGCTGTGTACCCTGTGGCCCATGCTCTCCATGAGATGCTTCTTCATCAAGCAGAAGTACAAACCATGGGAAAGAGAAAAGGGACAGTGCCTTCTCCTGCACAGGTAAGGCCTTCTGTTTTGGATGGCACACCCCATGAACAAACTCACTTCCTACATAGTTTTCTTCCCATATGGAATTTAAGAATTAGATGTATTTTTCCAAAACCCAAGAAATAATATCTGGTTCAATATATGGGAAGACCTCTGGACATGTATCTTCATGCTCTTAAGGAAAAGCAGGAGATAATGAGGGTCAAGTTCTGTGTTTTAGAAACTGGTCAAATTACTGTTGGACTCAACATATTCAAAGCACATATTTTGAAAACTGTAAATTCACCTTTTCCCTATAAGTTTTATTTGTAATAGCAAAGGAAGACCTACTAAATAGAATTGTCCATATATTACCTAAGGGATCTACTGTTATTGTACTTTAGGTATTAAATTTTAGCATCCCCTGACTGGCAAAATCCATAGAATTAGTGATTATGGCAAACTGTAGATAGGCAACTGAGAATCATGACATTTGTGACTATTTAGATGGACTGTGTTTCTCTAGAAAAGATTTTATCCCTTTGTTAAGTGACCAGGATTCAGAAGGATACATTTTATTCCTGCATAGATTTTCTTCAGGGATACTTCATTAGGTGGCTCTGCTATTGCTGCATTCTGAATCAGAAATGAAACACCATCAGGAAATATTTTCTTCAAGTTTTCTGCCTTCTGAGTTGAGATAGACTTCACCATAGAATGGTGACTCTCTTTCAGCTGCAGCCTGTTCTAAAGAACATCCAATTTCACATATCTGCTGGAGATCAGGTGATTTGGGATGAGAAAAGGAAATTGGAGGCAGAGTATGGCATTGTGAATATTTGGAATTTCCCACAAAGTCTTCACCTGGAGGTGAAAGTAGGAAAGTTTTCTCCATATACTAATCAACTCTCTTTATCTGAAGAAATGATACAATGGACCATAGCATCTACAGAGGTGGGTGGGATTGACTTGTGATTACCCTAAGGACATAAAACTAAGCAAAATTCACCATTAGAATGTATATCTGTTTGGACGCCACCAACATACTCCAGTAAATAATAGGTACTTTCATAGCTGAGATACAAATATTATGGATTGAAGGCATTCCATGCAGGAACTTCTGTGAGACTCTTCATTTAACCACCATAAAATCAGGGCTGAGTATTTAGGACTCCTTCCTGCAATCCTATCTGCTCAGGAGGAAGACATCCTCAAACCTAACATTACAGATCTGTTTGAATCTCCTGCTGGCAGATAAGTCTTTGGGACCCCTATCTCAATTGGCAAACACAAACCTCAGGTGGAACTGTGGATCATGTCATAGAGAACTAACCTTGAGTAAAAACAAGTGCTCAAGGCAATGCACATACCCTGAGATCACTCCCCAAAACCAGCACCAAAACAAAAAAAGGAAATTAACCGTGTCTAAATGTTATTTCAGAATAGAGTCATAAAATATAAGTTGCATATTTCTTAACAAATGGTGAACACTGTGACAAATTACACAAGGAATCACTTTATGTGGTTGCAAGATTTATTTTGCTTCCTTCTGTGGAGGTTTCATTCAAGGGTTAGTTGTCCTGCTAGTCATCTTTGGTGAGAGGAATCCTGGAGAATCTGTCAGAAGATTCTCACTAATGGACATTGAAAAATTCAGATCCTATGATGTGTATGGGGATCATATAAACTATAAAGGGAGGTCTATGCTCTACCTTTCAGCATACTGTTCAAGTTTCAAAGATGATACTGACTTCTTGCTGTTCACTATTTCTTAGGTGACTAGGAGACAACATGCAATGACATGCTGGCCACTAGAACATACATTCTCACCGTGAAACTCTATTTTTAAAGTTCCCACAATTCTCAATATTTCAGTAGGCTACACATCCAGTCTAGTGCTCATAAGCCTTTTGTAATCATGTGATTGGCAATCTATCACAGCATCCACCTCACTGACTGAATGTGTATGTACAGAAATAATATGCTTAATATTCTACTATTTAAAACAATATGTTTTGGAGCATTTTACACATGTGTAAACAGTTACTCACACACATCTGATTTTCCTCAGGCTCCCCACTCTGTCTGCAGTATAAGTTGTGTTCCTGGATTCAGGAACGCCCCTCAGGAGGGAAAGGCTGCCTGTTGCTTTGATTGTACCCCTTGCTCAGAGAATGAGATGTTTAATGGGACAGGTAAGTTCACTGCGAAGAGAGAACTCACTGTCCTAGTAGCCCCATTCCATGCAACTCAATGCAAGCGTTGTGTGTAAGTCGTGCAAAATCAAATTCTTTCCTCCCTCACTAAGTAATTTAATTGCAACAGTAGTTGATACTACTTGAAAAGAAAATCTTGAGTTCTGATTTACATATAGGATTATTTTTTTCAATTTTTTATTATCAAACTGATGTACAGAGTGGTTACAGTTTCATACATTAGGCATTGGATACATTTCTTGTACTGTTGGTTACCTTGTCCCTCATACCTCCCTCCCACCTCCCCCTTTTTCTTTCCCCCCTGAGGTGTTCAGTTCACTTACACCAAACAGTTTTGCAAGTATTGCTTTTGTAGTTGTTTGTCTTTTTTTACCCTGTGTCTCTCAATTTTGGTATTCCCTTTCAATTTCCTAGTTCCAATACCAGTATACACTGTTTCCAATATACTCAGATAAGATTACAGAGATTGTTTAGGTACAACCACAGGAAGGTGATAGAAGAACATCATCAATAATAGAAGCTACAGATACATATGGGACGTTGAAAGTAGTTACAACTGTGATATAACAATTGTCTCCATAACATGGAGTTCATTTCACTTAGCATCATCTTAGGTGTTCATAAGGGTATAGCTATTGGGCCTTGTGATGCTCTGCTATGACTTGCCTAAACCTATACTAATTATTCCCAATAAGGGAGACCATAGAGTCCATGTTTCTTTCGGTCTGGCTCACTTCACTTAGTATAATTTTTTCCAAGTCCTTCCATTTCCCTACAAATGGGACAATGTCATTCTTTCTGATAGAGGCATAAAATTCCATTGTGTATATGTACCACATTTTCCTGATCCATTCATCAACTGAGGAGCATCTGGGTTGGTTCCAGATTCTCGCAATGACAAATTGTGCTGCGATGAACATTGTTGTGCTGGTGGCATTAGTGTGATTTTGTTTGTGGTCTTTTTTAGTTCTGCATATATTTTAGATATGAGGCGTTTGTCCATTGAATTGCCGGTAAAGATCTTCTCCCAGTCTGTGGGCTTTCTGTTTATATGGCGAGCTATGTCCTTTGCCGTGTAGAAGCTCTGCAGTTTGATGCAGTCCCATTTGTCCAACCTTTTTTGATTTGTAGCCTTTCTGGGTCTTTGTTAAGGAAGTTCCGTCCTGCGTGTAGGAGCCCAAGTGTTTCTCCTACTCCTTCCTTTAGTGTTTTCAGGGTGTCTGTTTTGATTTCAAGGTCTTTAATGCATTTGGAATTAATTTTGGTGCAGAGTGATATATAAGGATCTAGTTTTAGTTTGTTGCATGTGTTGAGCCAGTTTTGCCAGCACCATTTGTTAAAGGGGCTATCTTTCTTCCATACTATTGTTTTAGCTCCTTTGTCGAAGATTAAGTAGGCATAGATCTGTGGGTTCACTTCTAGGCATATAGGATTATTTTATTCTAGTCTGTTGTAAGTATGATTACTCAACTATTCAGTAATATGTACTTAATCTCTATCATATTAAGTGCAAAGCCTTTGAAAGAACAAAGGCTCTATCTTCTTCAAAATCAACTTCCAACTGCAAAGGAAAGACAGAACTTGCAGATGTTTAGTGCCTACAGCAAAGACCAGTTGTCAGAACAGAGAAAATGCTCTGGGTAGGGTTGGGCATATTAGAAGAGGGCACCGGTGTTTTACATAGCATAATTTTATAGCTTGAAAGAAGGATTTAATTATCTGTTGCCTACTGGTGAGTACCAGAGGCAAGTATAACTGGTAAAGGGAAGGCCATAGTGTTCTTATTTTTATTGTACAGAGACATGAAGGAATGTGTAAGCTTCACTGTCCACAATTTTTTGCCAGTCCTGGGACATGAACTCGCGGCCTTAGCACTGTCCCTCGCTTCATTTTGCTCAAGGCTAGCCAGTCCTGGGACTTAAACTCAGGGCCTTAGCACTGTCGCTCACTTCATTTTGCTCAAGGCTAGCACTCTACCACTTGAGCCACAGTGCCACCCTTGGCTTTTTCTTTATATATTTTGCTGAGGAACCAAACTCAGGGCTTCATGCATGCTAGGAACTCTACCAATAGGCCACATTCCCTGTCCCACTCTCCACAATTTTGAGTGAAGGGTTTAAGTTTCACACTGAAGTCTGAGAATTAGGGTACAATAAAGAGGTGCAGAAAATTATTCGTAGGCTATTAGAAATGGCAATATCTAATATCTTATTGTCAATGCAGGTAAAACAGGTGAAATCAGACTATAATATGAAAATTTGTCCAGAAAATGATGAAGACATAAAAGTAATACTCAACATGTCTGGTATTACACAGTAATATTTACTTAATTCTACTATATATTCACATGTCAGAATTCTCTTTATATAGGAATTTCTAGTTGACTTTTCAGTACTGCAAACACACAAATAGTTACTTGACTTCCTTACCAGACATGGAGCAGTGTGTAAAGTGCCCAGATCATCAGTATGTCAACACAAAGAGAAACCAGTGCCTCCTAAGAGCTGCAAGCTTCCTGGCTTATGGGGAACCCTTGAGCATGGCCTTGGCCTGCATGGCTCTTGGTTTATCGACACTCACTACAGCTGTTCTTGGGGTCTTTGTGAAACATCACAACACCCCCATTGTCAAAGCAAATAACCCAGCTCTCAGTTACATCCTGCTCATCTCCCTCATCTTCTGTTCCCTCTGTTCCTTGCTCTTTATTGGCCGTCCTAACACAGTCAACTGCATTCTACAGCAAACCACATTTGGAGTTGCATTCACTGTCGCTGTTTCTGCTGTCTTGGCCAAAACTGTCACTGTGGTTCTGGCCATCAAGGTCACTTCTCCAGGGACAAGGATGAGGAGGCTGCTGGTGTCAGGGGCTCCTAACTTCATCATTCCCATCTGCACCCTGATCCAGGTGACTCTCTGTGGAATCTGGCTGGGAACCTCTCCTCCCTTCATTGACACTGATACATACTCTGAACATGGCCACCTCATCCTCCTGTGTAACAAGGGGTCCCTCACTGCCTTCTATTGTGTCTTGGGATACCTCGGCTCCCTGGTCCTGGCCAGCTACGCTGTGGCATTCCTGGCCAGGAACCTCCCTGACACCTTCAATGAAGCCAAGTTCTTGACCTTCAGCATGCTGGTGTTCTGCAGTGTGTGGCTCACCTTCCTGCCTGTCTACCACAGTGCCAAGGGCAAGGTCATGGTGGCTGTAGAGACCTTCTCCATCTTGGCCTGCAGTGCAGGGCTCCTGGGCTGCATCCTTTACCCCAAGTGCTACATCATCTTGATAAGGCCAGATAGGAATTGTCCGTATGGCTTCAAGGATAAAAGAGATAGAAGTAGAAATAAGTATTGCTATGATTAAACTCATATGTTTGATTAGTATATAGATTTTCTGAACTAAATCTACAGTCATTTTCCAGTCCTTTACTTGTTTATATCATGAAATTTTTGATTCAATTAATATGGATTTATTGCAAATTTTCTCACGTTTTTGATTCTTTCTATTTAATATGCATTTAATCTTTATTCCCTCTTCTTAATGTCTTTTGAAATAAATCCTATCTGAAGTGCTAGGTATACACATAATGACACATAACTCTGGTAAGTTCCTCTTCTTGGGCTAAGTCCATCTCAGCAGGGTGTTCAGGTACCATGATGGGTAGAAGCATGATATTATCAAGAGAGCCTCAAGAAATCACAGAAATCACTAGGACACTCTTCACCTCACAGGAAGAAGGCTGCCAGTTTTTCTCCCAAGTGCCTTTAGTTAGGAAAGGCAGTGAACTTTGCACATGAATTGTGACGCTTCCATGAGTTCCTCATTCTAAAAAAGGCAGACATTTCCCTTAGTAACAACAACAATAAAATGAGCACATTTTCATTTGGCTTGGTCCTCAGGCTTGCACTCAGGGCCTGGGCACTCTCCCTGAGCTTGTTCGCTCCTGGTTAACACTCTACCACTTTGAGCCACAGCACCACTTCCAGTTTTCTGGTGGTTCATTGGAGACAAGAGTGTCATAGACTTTCCTGCCCTAGATGACTTTGAACCATGATCCTCAGATAGCAGCCTCCTGAGTAGCTAGGATTTCATGCATGAGCCAAGAGGTACCTGGCTGACATTGTGATATTCTTCTCAGCCAAGCATGTCCTCCAACTTACTTAAGGACAACAGTGGACTCTGAACTACTTGGCAGGATCTTAATGGCAGCTGGCATTGTCAGGTTTTTACAGATGGATTCTGAAGTCACCCTTCATAGGATTGACTCTAGGCATCGCCACTGAACCTCTTGACAAGTGCTTCAATGGGCAAATTATTTCATACAGAAGAATATTTGTCCCATAGGAAATTTAGTGTCTGTTAGATACCAGATTAGTCATCAGTAGTCAGTCAAATGGACTAGGAGTCTTTTATTTAGGTATGCATAGCACCTGATTGCCAGCACTGAGATGGTGACAAACAGCACTGGGTCTCATTAGTGTTGGGTTTTTAGAGGCAAAAATCAACTACACCACTCTCAGTTGGTCTGGCAAGTTAGGCCATGCAAGCAAGCAGACATACAGAAGGAGCATTGCTGTTAGTGATCACAATTCCAGTAAACTCTAGTAAACAAAGCAATCAAAGCAATACAATTCTTGGTTCTGGGTGTGACTTGTGTCTACCTCTTCAACTTAACCTTATATCTTTCTCTTTCTGGAACTTCCCCCTAAATTAAAACAGGCAAACTGAGTGGTCTTCCTCATTTGTCTCTTTGGGAAAGGTCAAGCAGCTCTAGGACAAGCTGCTTTGGGCTTCTGTTATTAGTTAGGTTTGCCATTCTCCTGGCCAGCTACCATGCTTAAGCCTACTGCTTTTAGGGACTCAAAAGAGGGTTCCCCTACACATTTCCCTTGGCTTCCATATTTCAAACTCCACTTTTGGGGGCAACCATAGCAGATACAAGCGTAGTCACCCACACAGACCATGAGAATAGCAACTGATTAAAATTATACAACATTATTTTCCTACAGCAACTTAGGGTCTCATGTTCACACTTCATTCCACTAATTCCACCAGTTATCCATTATGTACATCATGAAAATAACTTCATTTATGTCTGTAAAGAGCACACAAAAGTTGGTTGAACGAGAAAGCTCAAATATAAATGTGCAACCCAATTTTGGCATTTCCTTGGAATAGTGACATGTAATTGCTGGTTTCAGCAGCATTCTTGATTCCGGGGGGAACAATAAATAGATGCATTTGGGAAGGTCCCTGTATATGGAATTCTTTTGGAAAACTGTGAGAATCAGGTGGCAATGTGTGGTGGATGTTAGGGAACTGGGGTGGGTTAAGTGACCATCTGGATATTAATAACTTTGGTTATTTGATGTACCTGTACAAATAATTTTTTTTGTCTGACCAGTTCATTGTATGTCTGACATGGTAACCTCTTGTGCAATCCACTTGCATCATCCCAAATGGCTTTCATACACATAGTTTTCATGACACAGATGTTGGATCAAAGTTAAGTGTAACTCCATCCCTGGAGCCTCACTATTTGTCATCTTGGAGGAATTCGTGGCACTTGGGATGAAGAATGGGAATCTGCAAACATGTTGTCCAACTCATGTTTTTCTCCTCCATGCAAGGCCTCAGCTGCAGAGCCCCAGGAAAGGGTTTTACACATTCTTCCTGAGGATTCACAAGAGGCTTCCATGAAATGTGAGCTACAAGTGTACTTCTCTGTCAATAAAAAGACATACACACACAAATCTATAAAAATATATATGAATATACTTATCTGACGCTGTGGGCCTCACTACCACCGACAATTCCACATTGGCAGATGCTTCAGGGATGTGCCTTTTGGTTTTTCCACTCCTTCTTCTCCAGCTTCTCCTCCCTGTCGGGTCCTTGGCTGCCACTAGATGCTTTTCCACAATGAATCAAAGTGTACACATGGAAGGTGATGTGATGATTGCTGCGTATTTCCCTCTCTACTCCTTGAGAATACCAAGCCGGAACAATGATGCTCCTGAGCAGGAAAAGAAAATGCGGTAAGTATTTCAACATTTTATTTCCATTTACTGAACTCTTCTCAAGATGGGCTATGTCTGAGGGAAGTCTAGTTGCTCACATGAATGCTCCACCTGATCTCCCATCCCCATGCAAGACAAATACCGAGGGGTCATTATTTTATTTTGCATCTTCCTTTGAGTGATTTTCTGCTTGCTAGTAGAAGAGGTCTCTGGTTTGTTTCCATGTAGCTCTTCCTTTCAGGGACGGTAAGATGTTCATGATTTTTATTTTAGCCTTAGCCCCCTTTCGTTTTTGTGGAACCTATCCTTTGGTTTATTGATCATTGCTACTGTGTTTTCCTATTTGATTTCATTTTCTTCATCTAAATCTTATCATAAAGGTGATCTCTAGAGAGGTTACATTTCCCCAAGTGAGGCAATGAGTCAATTTCTTTGAACAATGTTACCCCCTCCTTCATATTCTCCTGCTTCCTAACCTAACAACAGCCTTCCGTGTTGTGAAGTTCATTTCCAATACAATGACAAGTGAGGATCACGATTGAATTGGTTCACCCTTTGTCACATTACTTCTCCATGATTCTTTCATTCCTTTTACTAACCTGAGGTTTATTATTTCTAGTTCCTGGAGAGGGTCTATCATCCAATATCTACCCCCTTAACTTAAGTAAAGCTTGTTACTTTTTCTGTCACGACAGATAATTTTTTCATTTACTCGTTTATTGTTTCATTTTCCATTTTTAAAGTTTCAGTGTAAAGATGATGTTACAGAGGGTTTACAATTACATATCTCAGCGAATGGGTACACTCTTGAACAATGTCACTCCCTTCCTCGTGTTCTCAGTTTTCCCATCCTGACTTCTCTCTTTGCCAAGATATACAGTTTATTTCCAAAAAATTGTCTAATAGATACCACTGCTAAATTGATTCACCATTGTCTCTTCCTTTTTGTGCTTTCCATTCTGATTTCTCAATCAGATAAGCTTACACTAGAGAAAGCATAGTGAATTCAAAAACAGTGAGAAGAGTGACTAAATCAAGGAAAAATAAAAGGAATAAAGGAAAGAACAAAGAACATCCCAAAAGAAGAGGGGAAAGGGAGAACAACAAACAGTACAGAAAAAAAATATAACCTCATTTCTCATTCCTTGAGAAGCAGTGCAATTCTTTAGATCAGTATCTGTGCTCTTGATTTAAAGAATGGTTGGTTTCTTTTCCTTCCTCCTTTTTCAATACCCATCTGGTTTTCATTTTCATTTGTTCCAGGGGTCCGTTTATTTCTTGATATTTGTCTAGAAAAAACAATTCACTTTACCATGCGTTAATCATGTAATTAAATTGAAATCTTTTGAGTTAGTATTATACTATTTAATTATGATTGATAAATAATTCATTTGAATTTCATGTTATGTGCATATTTTCTTTGTTAATTTCTAGCTTTACCACAATGTGTGTCTGCAAAAGCTCAATACACTTTCAACTTTTGAAAAATCTGGTTGTTTTGTGTCCCATCCCAGGATTTCTCCTGGAGAACATTAGTATGTTGATGAGAGAAGTTTTATTCAGAAGTTGGATGAAATCTTCGGTTGGTGGCTGTCAGGATTTCCTAAACTAGTGTGAAATTTAATTCTGGTGCCTCCCTGTTGATTTTATCTCCACCATTTCTCCGTTAAATCTTCAGCTATTATTGTATTAAGGACTACCTTAATGTCTGCTCACCATTGTTCCATGGTTAGATACTGTGTAAATACATATTTCAAATTGCTAATTCATCTTGTATATTTGTTCCCTTCATCATGATATTACAGACCTCACTTTTTGTTCCTTTGATGAAAGTCTATTGGATTTGATGTGCTATATAGGTACTTTTGGTTTACTTTAGGCTTCATTTGCATGGACTGCCATTGCTTATACTCACTGAGGGCCACTGCTACCAAAGTGAGTTTCCTGGCATCAACCTTCCTGTCGCCTTGAGATTTTATTCCTTTAGCCACTCGAGCACATACTGGTAGAACTTCCTGCAATTCTTAGGCCGAGCATTAATACTTTTATGCATTCTCAACCATTAAAAAAGCCCACCCCATCAATATTTGTCTTATTAAATACTGTTGTCAACCATTTCCACATGTGTTCATTCTTGCTTTCAGGTTACTCCTCAGTATGTGTACGTTAAACTGGATTTTCTTCAATATCACTATTTTCTTCTTTTTAGAAGTTATTGACAACATGGTAGGCTTCCACTGTGACGTTTTAGATATGCATGAAGTATATGTTGAACAAACTCATCGCCCTATTTGTATTTCCATCTTGCCTCCATTGTTTCCTTTTTCAAAGAATGTATGATGATTTCAGACTAATTTCTTTAGAATGTACACACACACACACACACACACACACACACACACACACACTGCACATACAGACATAACATAGAGAATGAAAAGTATTTTAAGTCTCCTTACTCCTTTGTGTTCTTGTCCTTCCAAGATCTCAGTCTAAAAATATTGGTTACATGGTGGTGGCCACTGTATTTTACCTTGGTATTTTACCATTGTATTCCATGGTATCTATGATGGCGTACTGGGGATTTCCATGTAAAGCTTGTTCATAATTCATTCGTCATCCCCTGTGTTGAAGGTTCCTCTGTCAATAAGGAGTTACTTAGAGATGGCTGCATCCTTTTTAGGTTGTTCCGTGGCTGGAAATATGGCCTAGTGGCAAGAGTGCTTGCCTTGTATACATGAAGCCCTGGGTTTGATTACTTAGTACCACATATATGGAAAAGGCCAGAAGTGGCGCTGTGGCTCAAGTGGTAGAGTGCTAAGCCTTGAGAAATAAGAAGCCAGGGACAGTGCTCAGGCCCTGAATCCATGGCCCATGACTGGCAAAAACAAACAGACCACTACCACATAAATAAGAATACAATTATGTGTTCCATAAATAAGAATACAATTCTCTCCCCTGATATTTGCCCTCTTGTTTTGGTTATACCCCAGTAACTGCTGTTCAATATGTTGGGTCTGTGAGCAGAGCTACCTATAGAACCTTCTTTCAATCAGACCTTTCTTCTGAAAGATTGCCTTAAATTGGGTATTTGTTAGCCTTGACTGCCGTATAACAATATATCTTAAAGTGCGTGATTTCACATAGCTAGAGCTAGTTCCTCAAAGCTAAAGACAATAGAATATAGGTGTTTCATGTATGTCAATCCCATGTTTCATGGATAACAGGTTATTGATGTGGTGCATTTGATAATGGAGACTAAGCAAGCTCTTTCTCAGCTGAAGTTAGTTTCTGAATCTCACTCAGGACAAATTCATTTTATATCCTTTTCTAATCCCATCTACAAGCAGAAAACATTACATTCACATTCTACTCCAATGTGGCATAATGTTGTGGCATATTAATTGGCAGAAAAGCAAGCATTCAATTCACAAAATTCGTAAGGTTGGAAATACTCCTTTTATATTTCTATGCTCATGACACAGGTTTTTCTTCAAGAACTACCAGCTTATTTTGGCCTTTACTTTTGCTATTGAAGAGATCAACAAAAACCCCCATCTTTTACATAACTTGACGCTGGGGTTTGATTTATGTAATTTTCAATTTCGTATTTGGAATGAATTATCAAGTGCCATTTTTTGCCTCTTTGGGAAGAACAACACTCTCAATTACACATGTATGGGACACAGCAAGTATACAGCAGTACTTACAGGACCATCACCAATAAGATCTGCACAGCTTGGGACATTGCTGAACCTCTATAGGTTTCCACA
Organism: Perognathus longimembris pacificus; assembly: GCF_023159225.1. NCBI lineage: Eukaryota > Metazoa > Chordata > Mammalia > Rodentia > Heteromyidae > Perognathus > Perognathus longimembris. Next base: position 6,226,707 of record NC_063187.1, read on the forward strand.
GGTGAGAGACATTTTAAAATGTCTAATTTGTTGACATTTCACGTGTTAGAGGAGGAGAGAAAGAGACTGGATTGATTATCCACTGAAATTTTGAGATATAAAAATCTAAGATTTGAGGTAATTGGTTATTTATAGTCCCATTATTTGGAAAGGGGATGGAAAAATAGGAGCAGAACAAAAAGCTTCTTTCAAATTTTGCATTTTATTAAAAATTTTCTTTTAAAAGTCAGTTAAAGGAAATTGACTTTAAAGTATAAATATATGTAGAGCTCTGTGCGGGTGGCTCACATTAATAATCCTAGGTACTGGGGGCTGGGGATATAGCCTAGTGGCAAGAGTGCCTGCCTCGGATACACGAGGCCCTAGGTTCGATTCCCCAGCACCACATATACAGAAAACGGCCAGAAGCGGAGCTGTGGCTCAAGTGGCAGAGTGCTAGCCTTGAGCGGGAAGAAGCCAGGGACAGTGCTCAGGCCCTGAGTCCAAGGCCCACGACTGGCCAAAAAAAAAAATAATAATCCTAGGTACTGAGGAAACTTATATCTAATCAGCCACACATGGGAAGTAATGTGTGGATCAAGTGGTAGAGGGTTAGCCTTCATGAAAATAGCCAAAAACAGTGCATGAGGCCACGAGTTCATGCCTCTGTTCTACCACAAAACAAACACGCACACACACCGCTATACCCACGTGCAAGATATTATGTTGAACTAAGTCTAGTTCAGAAGTAGAAAAGGGGCATGAGTTCCCTCATATGTGAAAGGTAAACCTAAATATGATAATGCATTTTGAAACTGAGAACCGACACATGTCCTCATATATCTATCTATCTATATATATATATGATTGATGTGCATAGTATGATATATACAAATATATCTTTATATATGGAAGTAATTCTCTGGTATTATTTCTTTAATTAACTAACCGTATAAAAAATTAAAACCAGATAGAAATGAAGCACATTTTGTATGCAGGACATAGGTAATAAGGAATTTAGGAAAGCACCAGAGGAATAGGGAATAGATAAGTGAGCAAATAGACCATAATATTCGATGTACACATGTGAAAATGCTACTAGGAATGTCAGGGAATGGGCAGTGTTGATATCAATGGGAGGAGGTGATGGAAATAATGAATAAGATCAAGAGGCATTGAACAAAAAAATTGATAGCTGGTACAGTGATTGAAAGCACATTTTTTCAAAACCTAAAGGAAAACTTACATTCCACCTACTTCAACTGGTTACTGTACATGCTATATGACTAAGGTTATGATGCAATTAAATCTTCTCATTCCTGTAATATCCAATTTTCATTCCCTTTAGCTTTCCTTTGGGCCTTTTGATCAAGACCTGGGCGACCATGACGAGTTCCCTGCTCTCTATCAGATGACCCGAAAGGATACATCCATGGCCACTGCCATAGTCTCCTTATTGCTTCATTTCAGATGGAACTGGGTGGGACTGCTAACCTTAAAAGATGAGAATGGTTTGCAGATTCTTCCTGAATTGAAAGAAGAGATGGCCAAAAACAGAGTCTGTGTAGATTTTGAGCTAGAACTCCCGAACAATATTATTTTCCATAAAACAAAATTCAAGGCATTTATAGCCAAGGTTAACAAATCATCAGCAAATGTCTTCATTATATATGGTGATAATGATTATCTACTTGTTTTGCAATTGGTAATACGAGGCAAAATATTTATCCTGAATTCAAAGTGGGATTTGACAATGAGTGGTTATTTTTTCCTGTTAGGATCATCGCAGGTACCTCTCATTTTTTCACACCATCATCCAGATGTTTCCGGATTCACAGATTTTGTCAAGGCAGTGAATCCTTCCAAATACCCAGGAGACTCTTTCCTTGCTCACTTGTGGTTTGTTTCTTTTAATTGCTCTGATTCTGAGTCTGACTGTGTAACCTGGGAGAACTGTCTTCACGGTGCTTCCTTGGATTTGTTGCCTCGGCATGTTTTAGACATGACTTTGTCTGTAGACAGTTACAATATATACAACGCTGTGTACGCTGTGGCCCATGCTCTCCATGAGATGCTTCTTCATCAAACAGAAGTACAAACTATGGGAAACAGAAAAGGGAAAGTGCCTTCTCCTGCACAGGTAAGGCCTTCTGTTTTGGATGGCACACCCCATGAACAAAGTCACTTCCTACATAGTTTTCTTATCATATGAAATTTAAGTATTGTATGTATTTTTTCAAAACCAAAAAAATAATATCTGTTTCAATGTGTGGGAGGTCCTATGACATGTATTTTCAGGCTCTTAAGGTAAAGAAGGAGATAATGAGGGTCAAGTTCTGTATTTTCAAAATTCTTCTAATTACAAATGGCCTCAACATATTCAAAGCACATATTTTGAAAAATGTAAATTCACCTTTTCCCTGTAAGTTTTGTTTGTAATAGCAAAAGATGACTTAGTAAATAGAATTGTCCATATATTTCATAAGGGATCTAGTTTTATTCTAATTTAGCTATTAAAAATTACCAACCCTTGACTAGAAACATTCATAGAATTAGTGATTATGGAAAACTATACCTAGGCAACTGAGAATCAAGACATTCGTGACTATTTAGATGGACTGGGTTTCTCTTGAAAAGATATTATACCTTTGTTGAGTGACCAGGATTCAGAAGGATACACTGTATTGCTCCATAGATTTTCTTCAGGGATACTTCATTAGGTGGATCTGCCATTGCTGCATTCTGAATCAGAAATTACAGGCAATGAGGAATTTTATTTTCAAGTTTTCTGTCTTCACTTGGGATAGATTTCACCATAAGATGGTGACTGTCTTTCAGATGCACCCTTTTATAAAGAACATCCAATTTCAGAATCCTGCTGGAGATCAAGTGGTTTTGGATGAGAAAAGGAAATTGGAGGCAGAGTACGACATTGTGAACATTTGGAATTTCCCACAAGGTCTTCTCCAGGAGGTTAAAGTAGGAAAGTTTTCTCCATATACTCATCAACTCTCTTTATCTGAAGAAATGATACAATGGACCATAGCATCTACAGAGGTGGGTGGGATTTAATTGTGATCATTCTAAGGACATAAAAACTAAGCAAAATTCACCCTTAGAATGTGTATCTGTTTGGATGCCACCAAGCTACTCCATTAAATACTAGGTACTTTGGTAGCTGAGTTACAAATATTATGGATTGAAAGCATCCCATGCAGGAACTTCTGTGAGACTCTTCATTTAACCACTACAAAATCAGGTTGAGTGTTTAGGACGCATTCATGCAATCCTATCCGCTAAGGGGGAAGACATCCTCAATCCTAAGATTACAGATCTATTTGAAGCTGCCACTGGCAGATAAATCTTTGGGACCTCTACCTCAATGGGCAAACAAAAACCTCAGGTGGAACTGTGGATCAAGTAGTAGAGTACTAACCTTGAGCAAAACAAGAGCTCAAAGCAATGCACATACCCTGAGATCAAACCCCAAGACCAGCACCAAAAGAAAAAAAGGAAGTTAATTGTCTCTAATCGTTATTTCAGAACACTGTCATAAAATATAAGTTGCATATTTCTTAACAAATGTGACAAAGTACACATGGAATCACTTTATGTGGTTTCAAGCTTTATTTTGCTTCCTTCTGTGGAGATTTCATTCAGGGTTAGTTGTCCTGTTAGTCAACTTTGGTGTGAAGAATCCTTGTGAATCTGTCAGTAGATTCTCTGAAAACTCAGAAGATACGATGTGTATGGGGATCATATAAGCTATAAAGGGAGGTCTATGCTCTACCTTTCAGCATATTGTTCAAGATTCAAAGAGTATACTCCCTCCTTGCTGTTCACCATTTCATAGGTGAGTAGGAGACAACATGCGATGGCATGCTGGCCACTAGAATGTACGTTCTCAATGTGAATCTCTATTTTTAAAGCTCCCACACTTCTCAGTAGTTCAATAGGCTAGACATCGAGTCTAGAGCCCATAAGCCTTTTGTAATCATGTGATTGGCCATGTATCATAGCATCCAGCTCACTGACTGAATGTATGTGTAAAGAAGTAATATGCTTAATATTCTATTTTATTTTTTTATTTTTTTCAGGCAGGAAAGAAAGTTTATTACCGAACTGCTGGCCTATGGTAGAGATGATCCATGGCCGGAGAGAAGGGAGAGAGAGAGTGACCCCCACCCAGCCCTGCCTTATATCTAGGGCAGGGGCAAGGGGTGTGGCCAGGTGGATTAGGATGTGACCTCAGGGAAAGGGGAGGTAACTGCCTCCAGGTCTGCAGGTTACCCAGGTAACTGGGTGGAGACTTAATGAGGTGGGGGCATCTACATGGAGCTCTCAGGGAGAGGACCTAACATTCCAGCCTTTGAATAGTTATGAAAAAGGGCGAAGACTCTCTCTGGCTGCTTCCTGCTGGCAAGGGGCATTGGCATTAGGGGTAAAAGGCAGAAATGTGGCCCCTCCTGGAGAAGGCGAGCAGCAGGGTCCCTTGGTAGTAGATGCCAGTCCTTGAATGAAGCCTGGAAGAAGTCTCATGAGGCAGGGCTGGGCAAAAAAAAAACTATTAAGGCAAAAGGAAGGGCTTACTGCACAAAATTAAAAATTGGGTAACTTGGACAGTTCTTATACTCAGGCATGGACATTAGATGGACAAGCTACTATCTATTGATCCCCCAGCTCTGATTAATTTTGAAAAGGCGAGACAAGGTGACTCCATTTTGGATGCGATCATTTTCCTCTTACTCCACTCCATGATACTTGTTCCCGGAACTGGCTGAGTCCCAGGGGTCTAGGTGCTTGTTGCTGGGATGGCTTGCCCCAGTTGGCATTCACAGGATTTGAACTCAGGGCCTGGGCACTGTCCCTGAGCACTTATGCTCAAGTCTAGTACTCTACCACTCGAGCTCCACTTCTAGCATTTGTCTGGTAAGAGATAAGTCTCTTCAGCCATGCTTCCAGCCTGGCTCTTCAGTGGTTAGTTGAAAGATGGAGTGTGAGAGATATTTTCAGCGCAGGCTGGCTTTAAACTGCAATCCAAGGCGTCTTTGCCACAAAAGCCCTTTTTGATTTCCAATTAAAACAACAAGGAGACCAAGGGGACTAGAGCTTACCTGTACCTTGTCAAGAATTGACCAAATACTTGCCAGAATTCTGCAATGACAAAAGTCAGTAGCTGTGATGAGTCTTAGCACAAATATATAGCTAGATGGACATACTAACAAATGACGTTTACACATACATACACACATGGAACACACATACACACTGTGCACATAGGTTTTACAGCATGAAAAAATGAATTTCAGCAGTAGACTCTCAGAATTCCAATAGTAAATGACATTTTTTGGCCCAATATTTTAGAACCATGTGGTCAGTTAGAAAAACAATTTTGCTAGCAAACAACAATTTTGGAGAAACCGTATTTTGACAAACTCCAGTGGGATGCCAGGTTGAGGGGGGTGGCAGGACACAAACACACTAATAGAGAACATGTGGCATGGCATAATGGCGCCTGAGCTGATGCCTGGTAAACCCAATATCCACCACATGGTCAATGCTAGAGAAAAGAACTTTTAGATATCTTTGCTGACAAAGCACATTGGTGGTCAAGCCTCAGTTTCAGAGTTCTGTGAAAAGACGCAGCTTTGTGAGGAAGGCACATTATCAAGATGGTATGACTTGGAGTTTTTTATAATGTAAGCAAGTAAGCAGGAAGATGAGAGAGAGGGAGAAAATGGAACAGAAAGAGAGGAAAAGAGAAAGAAAGACAGCCAGAATATAAGTGACTTCTAACCATTTACCATTGCAGTGTCAAAAACTGTATCTGAGTATTTCGAGCAGGCCTCATTGCACTGTCAAGAGGTGTGCTAGCAGTGTCCCGGCACAGGTGTGACTGTGATGCAAAACCCAAAAAGCACGGGAGGGAGGCGCCTGGTGAGTGCATGAGAGCTTACCGGGCAAAAGCAGCAGAAGCAGCGGACGGAGCGGCAGAGAACCGGAGCAGCAGCAGTTTCACTTACCAGGGTAGACAAGTGGTGTGGATGTGGATGTGGAGGTCAGCAGTGGTATTAGTGAAAAGTGCCACGTGGCCACTCGCAGCAGTTCGGCTTGTGGAAAAAGGGCCGTCAGGACTGGGGATACTCCCAGAAAAAGGAGAAAAATAGAGGGGAATTACACCTGTCCTGATTCTTAAGCCCTATCCAAGTCACGGCACCATATATGTTAGGTTTTTTTAAGTAGGTAGCCGGCAACGGAGAACGCCACGCGGTATTCAGGCAGAAAAGAAAGTTTATTACTGAACTGCTGGCCTGTGGCCAAGATGATCCATGGCCGGAGAGAAGGGAGAGAGAGAGTATTCTACTATTTTAAAACAATAGGTTTTTGAGTATTTTACACAAGTCTAAACAGTTACTCGCATACATCTGATTTTCCTCAGACTCCCCACTCTGTCTGCAGTGTAAGTTGTGGTTCTGGATTCAGGAAAGCCCCTCAGGAGGGAAAGGCTGCCTGTTGCTTTGATTGTGCCCCTTGCTCAGAGAATGAGATGGCTAATGGGACAGGTAAGTTCACAGCAGAGAGAGAAACTCATACTCTGTCCTAGTAACCCCAATCCATGCAAGTCAGTGCAAAAGTTGTGTGTTAGGAGTGCAAAATCAAATTCTTCCATCCCTCACTTATTAATTTAATTGGAAAAGAAAATCTTGGGCTCAGATTGACATATAGGATTATTTTTTCTAGTCTGTTGTATGTATGCTAACTCAACTTCTCAGTAATTTAAGTTTTACTTCTATCATATTAAGTGCAAAGCCGTTGAAAGAACAAAGACTATCTTCTTCAAAATCAACTTCCAACTGCAAAGGAAACACAGACCTTGCAGATATTTAGTGCCTAGGGCAAAGACCAGTTCTTGGAAAACAGCAAATGCTCTGGGTTGGGTTGGGCATATTAGACGAGGGCAAGGTGTTTTGTATAGCAAAACTTTATATCTTGAAAGAAGGATTTGTTATCTGTTTCCTACAGGTGAGTAACAGAGACAACTTTAATTGCTGATGGGAAGGCCACAGTGCTCTTATTTATATTGTACAGAGAAATAAAGGAAAGTACAAGTTTCACTGTCCATAATTTTTTTTCCTGTCCTGGTGCTTGAACTCAGGGCCTTAGAGTTGTCCCTACCTTCATTTTGCTCAAGGCTAGCACTCTAAAACTTGAGCCACAGGAACACCCTTGGCTTTTTCTGTGTATATGGTGCGGAGGAACCAAATTCAGGGCTTCTCGTATGCTAGACACTCTACCACGATGCCACATTCCCAGCCCCACTGTCCACAATTTTGAGTGAAATATTTAAGTTTCACACACAAGTCTGAGAATTAGGGTACAATGAAGAGGTGTGGAAAATTATTCATAGGCTATAAGAATGGCAATAAATAATATCTCGTTGTAAATACAGGTAAAAGAGATGAAATCAGACTAAAACATGAGAATGTGAGCAGGACATGATGAAGACATAAAAATAATACTTAACATGTCTGGTAATAATCAGTAATATTTACTTTATGCTACTAAATAGTCACATGTCAGAACTCTCTTTATGTAGGAATTGCTAGTTGACTTATCAGTATGGCAAACAGACTAACAGTTACTTGACTTCCTCACCAGACATGGAGCAGTGTGTGAAGTGTCCAGATCACCAGTATGCCAACACACAGAGAAACCAGTGCCTCCCAAGATCTGCAAGCTTCCTGGCTTATGGTGAACCCTTGGGCATGGCCTTGGCCTGCATGGCTCTTGGTTTATCTACACTCACAGCAGCTGTTCTTGGGGTCTTTGTGAAACATCACAACACGCCCATTGTCAAGGCGAATAACCAGGCTCTCAGCTACATCCTGCTCATCTCCCTCATCTTCTGTTCCCTCTGTTCCTTGCTCTTTATTGGCCGTCCTAACACAGTCACCTGCATTCTACAGCAAACCACATTTGGAGTTGCTTTCACTGTAGCCATTTCTGCTGTCTTGGCCAAAACTGTCACTGTGGTTCTGGCCTTCAAGGTCACTTCTCCAGGGAGAAGAATGAGGTGGCTGCTGGTGTCAGGGGCTCCTAACTTCATCATTCCCATCTGCACCCTGATCCAGATGACTCTCTGTGGAATCTGGCTGGGAACCTCTCCTCCCTTCATTGACACTGACACATACTCTGAACATGGCCACCTCATCATCCTGTGTAACAAGGGCTCCCTCACTGCCTTCTACTGTGTCTTGGGATACCTGGGCTCCCTGGCCCTGGCCAGCTTCACTGTGGCTTTCCTGGCCAGGAAGCTGCCTGACACCTTCAATGAAGCCAAGTTCCTGACCTTCAGCATGCTGGTGTTCTGCAGTGTGTGGCTCACCTTCCTGCCTGTCTACCACAGTGCCAAGGGCAAGGTCATGGTGGCTATGGAGGTCTTCTCCATCTTGGCCTCCAGTGCAGGGCTCCTGGGCTGCATCTTTGTCCCCAAATGCTACATTATCTTGATAAAGCCAGATAGAAATGTTCTGCATGGCGTCCGTGACAAAACACATATTCACAGAAACACTGACTTCTTAGAGAGGAGACATTAAAAGTCTCATTAAAATACAAAGTTTGGGGATGGGGATATGGCCTAGTGGCAAGAGTGTCTGCCTCATATACCTGAGGCCCTGGGTTCGATTCCCCAGCACCACATATACAGAAAATGGCCAGAAGTGGCGCTGTGGCTCAAGTGGCAGAGTGCTAGCCTTGAGCAAAAAAGAAGCCAGGGACAGTGCTCAGGCCCTGAGTCCAAGGCCCAGGACTGGCCAAAAAATAAATAAATAAATAAAAAGTTTGGTAGGTAATAGGTTATAATACAGTATTAAGCAGGAATTTCCAAATACATTGCACTGAGTAGTCTCACACATTTCATTTATCATTAAGTTCTCATAAAGATTTTACTGTGAAATTTCAGTAAGAAGTAGTGAATACTTGAATTGAAATGATGACTTAACATCCATTTCAACTAGTAAACATCTTCATTTATGGATTATACTAGGCCACAGAGGAATTATATATATATATATATATATATATAATCTGTAAGGACTAAACAAATAGAAAACATACATACAAATATACACACTAGCCACAGTAGCCACAGTAGATCAATGATCCCATTCAATTTGAATTATCTGCATATAATACTTATATCAATGGCAATAAACTAAAAGACAAGGAGCAACTTTTGTTGTTATACTAGAGGAAAAAACTTCTTAAATGTAAAGTCCGTGATTGCTTTGCAGTAATCAGTGCTCCTTGGAGCCAAGATCTGGGCATCCCTGGGCAGTGGGTGTTGAGTTCCTTATTTCCCAGTAAGGAGGCATCTGTGGGGTGGGGAAGCTGGGATACCAACTCCCTACATGGGAAAGGTTGGTGCATAGTTAGAATCAGAATCATTCTTGATATGAGGGCATGGCTGTTACCTAGATTCCTCTCCTCTTTCCAGAACTTGGTAGGTCTCCTTCAAGACTGAAACAGGCGGGAGTGGGAGGGGAGAGGTTTTCTGTGCTAACACAGGTGGCTGTTATCTGCCACCTTGAATCGCTGCAGAGTGCTTGGGTGTGGGTGGCATGGAATCAGTATCCTTCCCAGGTATGTGGAGGTTCCAGCTGCTGAGATCCAGCTCTTAAGCCAGCCTGAAACCACCCTCAGTTTTTTATTACATTTCCAGCTTTTTATTTTTCCCAGTGAGGTTTTAGGTTTTGAAATTCCAAGTAGCACAGCTATCCAGGAGCCATGTTGCAATTTGGCAGCAAGGCTGAGCTCGTCCTGACTCACTGCTGAGGAGTGGGTTTGCCTTTCCCTGCGTGGGCCTTCCATTTGTCACCAGACAGGGGTAGAGTGGGGAATCAGATCCCTTTGCCCATTTCAAAAATGGCATTCGTGTAGGTTGGGAGGAGAGATAGCCCTTCAAGATGCAGTACTCTGGGAGAAAGGGCAGATGGTTTTGGAGGGGGAAGCACTCACCCTTCCCTTGCTATTTCAGACCCTCTGTGATGGGATGAATTGTCTCTATGTCCAGCTGTGTCCGGCTGGGTGGTGGGCTCCCATTCCTGATGCTTAAGTTCATGCTAAGGTACAAGTAAAGCCCATGAGCTAGGCCACCGCTGTTGCCACCTCTAACCTATGAGCTAGGACACCACTGTTTCCACGCTCCCCACTTCTTTGGTGTCTATCTCTGTACAATTATCACTTACTGGCGGGACTTCCTCGATATGGAAAGCCTGAGGGGTCCTAAAGCTCTGCTTCTTCAGACTGAGATGAATGTGTTCCCTGTTCTCTTTTGGCCATCATCTCCTCCTCAACATTGAATTTAATCTCACAGCAGTGACAATGTCTATCAAGAAGGCTAAGAACAAATGCTCACAAGGAGGGAGGGAGATATGAGGGACAAGGTAACAAACAGTACAAGAAATGTATCCACTGCCTAATGTATGCATCTGTAACCTCTCTGTACTTAAGTTTGATAATAAAAATTTGAAAAAAAGAAAAGAATGAAGGGAATTGGAGCACTTTGCCACGAATCATGAAATTCCATGCATGCACTAGGGAAATCCATAGGTAGGTTCCACAAGAAAGTATAAAAAGCATGGGCACTCCCTGGAGAGACTGAAACCCACTGCATGTGTTTATGTAGATAGATAGATATAAATATTTCCCCTCCTTAGAGCTAACATATGATAGTAAGAATTTAAAAATGCAGTGATAGATGTTCCATAAATGCAATGAATATACTCCTTTAATAGACCAAGCACAATCTCATTCAAAATTACAGAGTACATTCCCAGCTCTGACGTACCTCGGTTTTCTAAGGCCACTAAGTTGTCTACATGGAATTTGGGTCTAGCATATTTTGAGAAGTAGAAAACACGTTGGTTGTAACACCTATTAAGGCTTGGGTTAGAGAAGAAATCCATCTATTAGCACATGTGCTCAGACAAGTACATCATGAAAATAACTCGATTTGTATGTGTAGAAAGTCTGGCAAAACTTACCTGTATGAAGGGGAAAGTTGAGAACATAAACGTGCAACACAATTTCTTTATTGACCTTGACTTATTGACATGTAGTTGCTGGTTTCACCAGCACCATTGTCTCCTTAGGCAATGGGAAATGGACACATTTGTAGAGGGGCTTGTACACAGAATTCTCACGGAATCCACTTTAGTCAACCAGTAATGTTCTCTGGCCCTTATGGAAGTTAGATGTGTGAATTGACAATCTGGGTATGATTCCCTAGTAATTTTGGCTGAAGTACCAACTGGCAAAGCTATGATGTGGCCATTCCACTGTGTATCTGACATGACATCCTTTGGTGCAATCCAGTTCCATCACCCCAAACACTTTGATCCCAATGGTTTCTTGACACAGATGTTGGACCAAGTACATCACAGATAACTTCATCCCTGGGGCCTCACTACCTGTGGTCTTGGAGGAAATCATGGCACCTGCGATGAAGAAGGAGAATCTACAAACATGTTGTGCAACTCGTGTTTTTCTCCTGCATGTAAGGCCGCAGGTGCAGAGCCCCAGGAAAGGGTTTTACACATTCTTCCTGGGGATTCATAAGAGGCTTCCAGGAAAGGTAGCTACAGTGTACAACTCTGCCAATAAAAAGACTCATGTGCACCTAGGCAGAGATACATAGACTATACACACAGGACACTGTGGGCCCCATTTCCAGAGAGAATTTCACCTTGGCACATGCTTCAGGGATGTGCCCTTTAATTTTCACACTCATTTTCCTCCAGTTTTCCCTCCCTGTCATATCCTTGACCGGCACTAGCTGCTTTTCTACCATGAAGCACCGAGCACACATGGATGGAGATGCGATGATTGCTGGGTTTTTCCCCCTCTACACTTTGGGAGCAGATGGCAGTGATGACGAAGCTCCCGGCAGTGAACACCACAAGCTGTAAGTAAATCCTCACACTGTTTACCTTTACTGTTTCTCCCCCTCAGGATGGGCAATGGCTGGGGAACTCTAGATGCTCACATGAATGTGCCCTGTCTTCTCAACCCTGACCTCCCATCCCTAAACACCAGAAACAGCTTTCTCTCATTATTTGATATCGTATCTACTGTGGAGTCATTTTCTGCTTGGGGTTTCCTTGCTTTCCAGGGGCTGTGACATTTCATTCTATTCCAGCATCCCTGTATCTCCCCCATCCTAGCAGTCATTGGGGAGGGTGAAGTTGTGTGTGTACAATTAAGCAAAGTCAGTGGTACACGTTTGTACTAAAATGTCGTAAACAACTTTCCTTCCCCACACACCAGTCATGTGAGATTTCTTGGCTAACACTAACATGGTGAAGGTATTTTTTTTTTAATTCTGATTGTATGCTGGTGGCTCATGACTGTAATCCTAACTACTCAGGAGGCTGCTCTCTGAGGATGGAGGTTTGAGGCATAACATTCTGTAAGCCCTTTATCTCCAAGGAAATACCAAGCCCAGGAAGGAGAGCTGTAGGTCAGGTGGAAGAGTGAGAGCCTTGAGGAAATAAGCCCAAGGACGGTATCTGGGCACTAGCGTGAGCAAACACACACACACACACACACACACACACACACACACACACACTGGCATTACAGGGATGAGCCACTAATACTTAGCTTGCTTTGCACTCTTGAATGGCCATTTCTCTCAAGGCTGTTGCTCTACCACTTGAGCCACACCTCCACTTCCGACTTCCTGTAGGTTAACTGGGGATTAGATGGTTAATGAGCTTTTCCACCACAGCTGGCTAAACTCAGGAACATCAGCTAGGATTACAGGTACAGGTAGTTTTAATTACTGGAGGTGCCTCCAGTTTTTAATTTTTATATACCATCACCAAAATGGTAATTCTTTCGGATTTTTTAAATTTTTATTGCTTTGAGTTAAGACAAATTATATTTTGAAGGGGTTCCATTGTGAGATTTTACATACATGCACACAGTAATCTTGGAACAAATTACCTCTGTCTTCTTGTATTTATCAATAAGGAAATTAATCAATAATTTTCAGAAGATAGCTCTGTGATCCAGAACATTCACATGACAACTGACTGATGGGTTTTATACTAGGTAGATCCAAGTACAAATGTGCATGAATGACTAATAGGAGAGTGAGTGGCCCACCTATGAATAAATATTAAAAGTCACCACTGAAATGAGAAGCCTCTAGTTCTCTAGGCATTTATGTGAAGAAATTTACCAAGAGAGAAACAGGCAATGAATGTACTCATTCTATCATCATGGGACCCTTTAAGGTAATCCTCTGTAGGCCCATTTCTTGCAACATTTTTTTAAAAACTGAATGTTGCAGCCTTGTTTGATTAACAAAGTAACTCATATATCTGGAGTATCTACCTCTTAACATCTACCACAGGGGAACAAGATTGAAATGCATATCCTCGCATGCAGCTCCAGGTCAGGCCATATCTCTTGAATCTATATATGCTTGATGAAATCATAACATAAACTGAGGGACTCAAAGCAAGATTTTTCACTCAGATGGAGCCAGTTCCTATAAGATAAAGGCAATAGAATACTTGGTGTCATGAAAGACTATTCCATATTGAATGGTCAAGAGGTTTGTGCTTTGTTGCATGTGGTACTAGAGAATAAGCAAGCTCTCTCTCTCAACTTAAGTAAGTTTCTGACTCTCATTCATGTCCCCATCCAGGGGCTGGGGATATGGCCTAGTGGTAGAGTGCTTGTTTTGCATACATGAAGCCCTGGGTTTGATTTCTCAACACCACATATATAGAAAAAAGCCAGAAGTGGTGCTGTGGTTCAAGTGGTAGAGTGCTAGCCTTGAACATAAAGAAGCCAGGGACAGTGCTGAGGCCCTGAGTTCAAACCTCAGGACTGGCAAAAAAAAAAAAAAAAAAGAAGAGGAGTCATTCATGTCCCCTAATCCTATATCCAAGCATAAGACTACATCCACATTCCATCCAAATAGTGGGTAATAGTTTAACATATTTCTTGGAATAGATGTAGCATTCAATCCATCATAGTTATAAGGTTTGAAATATTCCTAAATTTTGATGTTCATTTCCCAGGCTTAACTTCAAGAACTACCAGTTTGTTTTGGCCTTCACTTTTGCTGTTGAAGAGATCAACAAAAACCCTGCTCTTTTACATAATGTGACTCTGGGGTTTGATATCCACAATGTTCAGGTCGAAGCTTGGAAAACACTTAAAAATCCCTTTGTTAGCCTCTTTGGGAACTACAACATTCCCAACTACTCCTGTACAAGAGAAAACAAGTCTATAGCAGTACTAACAGGACCATCAGGAGTAATATCTGCCCAAATTGGGAAATTTCTGGACCTCTACAGGTTTCCACAGGTAAGAGTGAGCAGTTTAGCAACAGTTAAAATCATGTCTCATTTGGTGCCATTTCAGCTACTAGAACAGAATGCTATGGAGAGACTGGATTTATGAACTTATCAAAGTTTTAGATATTAGAGAATAGAAATTCAAGGTAGTGGGAAATATAGTCCCATTGCTTAGCAAGGATGATGGAAATGTTAGAACAGACAAATGAATTATTTGAAGTTTTAAGCCTTAACAATTATTTTTGTTTAAAAAAATGAGGAACTGGCTGGGGATATAGCCTAGTGGCAAGATTGCCTGCCTCGGATACACGAGGCCCTAGGTTCAATTCCCCAGCACCACATCTACAGAAAACGGCCAGAAGCGGCGCTGTGGCTCAAGTGGCAGAGTGCTAGCCTTGAGCAGGAAGAAGCCAGGGACAGTGCTCAGGCCCTGAGTCCAAGGCCCAGGACTAGCCAAAAAAAAAAAAAGGAACTGAAAAAATGACTTTAAAGTGTAAACATATGTTGACCTGGGTGATGATGGCTCACAACTGTAATGCTAGCTACTCCAGAGGCTTATCTACTTAACGAGCAAAAAGCAGGGAGTAATGTGTAGTCCACGTTTTAGAGAGCTATGCTTGAGAGATAAAGCTAGGAAAGTACATGAGGTCCTGAGTACATACCTCTGCGCACACATACACACACACACAAATACACACTCAGGTGCCTGTGCAAGATACGTTGAATGAAGTAAGTCAACCTCAGAATGAGAAAGGGGTCATGGGTTCTCTCTTACATGAAAGTTACACCTAAAATATGAACAAAAAAATGGAATAAATATGCACCACACACATATCCATATGCATATAGACAAGATTAAGCTGTGATGTGTAGTACAAAAAAGGATGGAATTCCATGGTATGACCATGCTCATCAACTGACAGCAAAACAACGAACACAATAAAAATGGAGCGTATGGTGTCTGAGGGGTATATGTATTAAGGGAATGTGCAAAGAGGCAGAGAAATAGGGAGTACATGGTTGGGATAATACACCACAATATTGAAGGTACATATGTGAAAATAGAACTAGGAGAGTCAACGTATGGGTAGGACTGTTACAGATGGGAAGATCTGATGGAAATGGTGACAAAGATCAAGATGCATGGAATGAACAAACTGATATGCAGTAAACCATTAAAAATTATTTTAATGCTAAAAGAAAAACCTACCTCCACCTACATCAACTGGTTACATAAAATACATCATGATTGACACTGTGGTGGATAGAAATATTCTCATTCATGGAGCATCCAATTTTCATTCCCTTTAGCTCACCTTTGGGCCTTTTGATCGTGCCCTGAATGACCATAAGAAGTTCCCTGCTCTCTATCAAATGGCCCCAAAGGACACATCGATAGCCACTGCCATGGTCTCCTTACTGCTTTACTTCAGGTGGAACTGGGTGGGACTGTTAACCTTTCGAGATGAGAATGGCTTGTGGATTCTTCCTGAATTGAAAGAAGAGATGGATAAGAATAGAGTTTGTGTAGCCATTGAGCTAGAAATCCAAAACCATATCATGCCATTAAACTTCATGACACTTTATGACCAGATAAATAAATCTTCAGCAAATGTCCTCATTATCTATGGTGATTATGAATCCCTACTCTATGTAATGATGTCTTTTGAGGAATATTTCATAAAAGGAAAAGTTTGTATCATGAATTCACAGTGGGATTCAACCATGAAGAGGAAATATTTCATGATAGGGTCATTGCACGTACCTCTCATCTTTTCACACCATCACCCAATTGTTTCCGGATTTACAGATTTTGTCAAGGCAATGAACCCTTCCACGTACCCAGAAGACTTTTACCTTGCTTGGCTGTGGTTTGTCTCTTTTAATTGCTCAGATTCTGAGTCTGACTGTGTAACATGGGAGAACTGTCCTCGTGATGCCTCCTTGGATTGGTTGCCTGAACACATTTTTGACATGACTATGTCAGTGGACAGTTACAATATATACAATGCTGTGTATGCTGTGGCCCAGGCTCTCCATGAGATGCTTCTTCATCAAGCAGAAGTACAAACAGTTGGAAATAGAAAGAAGACAGTGGCTTCCCACACACAGGTAGAGCTTTCTGTGTCAGGTGGCAAATACCATGAGCAAAGTCGCTTCTTAGATGGTTTCCTTACCATATGAAATTAAATATTTCAGGTATTTTCCCTAAACCCCAAGGAACTATACTAGTTGAAATGTCTGTGAGGCACTCTAGACATGTGTTCATATGCACTTCAGGAAAAACAGGCCAGTCACAAGGACAATGTTAATTCTATGTTCTATGAATTCTTTCACCTTCAAATTGCCTCTACTAATTATTACAAATGAGAGAAACCATGCCACCTACTTTTATTTGGGCCTGGATTACTTTACTTAATATGATTTATTCCAAGCCTTTTCATTTCCTTATGAATGGACTATGGCAATCTCTCTGATGGAAGCATAGAATGCCATTGTGTGTATGTATATGTGTATGTGTGTATATGTGTGTGTATATATATGTATATATATATATATATATATATATCACATCTTTCTGATCCATTCATCTACTGAGGGGCATCTGGGTTGGTTTCCTATCTTACCTATGGTAAACAATGTTTCAGTGAATACAGTTTTGCTGATATCTGTACTGTGGCCTTGTTTGTGACTATCTGGGCAAATGCACAGAAGTGAGATGGCTGGGTTCCAGGAGACCTCTATGTTTAATGTTCTCAGGAGCCTCTGTACTGCTTAGCAGAGTGGTTGGGCAAGTGTACATTCCCACCAACAGTGTGGTACTGTTCCCTTTTGGCCACATGTCCAAGAGCATCCATCATTTTTAGATTTCTCGCAAATGGCCATTCTTTCTCGAGCCATTTGGAATCACCATGGTGTATTGATTTGCATTTCCTGTATGGCCAGAGGTGTTGAGCATTTCTTTGGGTTTCTATTGGCTATTCTTATGTCTTCTTCAGATAAGTATCTCTTTATATCTTTAGCCCACTTATTAATGGAGTAGTTGTTTCCTTGAAGATTTGTTTTGGGGGGCTTTAATTTTTTTTAGTTGTAAGTATATTTTACATATTAGGCCCTTGTCGGTTGTATGGATATTGAAGATCATCTCCCAATCCATGGGTTTTCTGTTAATCTTGTTAGCTATGCCCTTTGCCATGCAGAAGTTCTGCAGTTTCATGCAATCCCGTTTGTACAACCTTTCACTCATTTGTTGTTTTTCTGGGTTAGTACCTAAGACCATATAAGATGCTGCTAAGTGGAAGGAACTCCAAGATATGGAAACAAGAGATTTTACTTTGATGTTCTTGTTTTAATGTACTATGTGAAGTTATTTCTTTTTCCTTTCATTTTCCCCCAGCGGTTTAGCTGGGGTTAATTGTGGTTCATTGTCACTGTATTGATTTTAATGCCCTGTGCATTTTATATGATGTTTATCTGAACTAAGGGAAGGGAGACAACAAAATGGTGAGACAAAGACAAAGGGCAAACCAGTGCAACAGCGATACTCACAAGACAATGGAATTGAACTTCACAACTTGGGGGTGGGGATAGAGGGTGGTAGGAATAGTGGGAGAGAAAAAAAGGGAGGGGATAACAATGTTCGACACAAAATGTACTCACTACCATATGTATGTAACTTTAAGCCTTCTATACATAACTTTGACAATAAAATTAAATTTTAAAATGAGAAAAGCAAAGGATCAATTACTGAATTAAATTTAACACATTTACATAAGTGACGTAATTTCCTTCTACTTTAGGTATGAATAATGTAGAAAAGACAAACTAGAGACATTCATAAAATTACTCCTTGTGGCAAACTGAAGCTAGGCAAGTGAAAATTGTCTCACTCATGACTATTTACTTGAAATTGCCTTCTCTTGAAAAGAGGCCTTTCACTTCTTTGCATGTATTCCTCTGTAGGTTTCCTTCTAGTGTACTTCATCAGGTATCTCTGCTATTCTTGAATTCTGAATCAGAAATTAAAGACAATCAGGAGCTTTTCTTAGTTCAGGTTTTCTGTCTTAATTCTGGGATATACTTCACCATAAGATGGTATTTTTTTTAGTTGCACCCTTTTCTGAAGAACATCCAATTTCACAATCCTGCTGGAGATCAAGTGATTTTGGATGAAACAAGGAAGTGGGAGGCAGAGTATGACATTGTGAACATCTGGACTTTTCCAGAAGGTCTGGAGCTTAAGGTGGAATTAGGAAAGTTTTTTCCACATGCTCTACATAATCATCAACTGTCTTTATCTGAAGATATGATTCAGTGGGCCATAGGAACTACAGAGGTGGGTTGGATTTAATTGTAAGAACATATAAATGATCAAAATTCACCCTTAAAATGTATATCTGGCAGGATGCCAGCAATTTAGGTCTGAATTACAACCTACTCATGAAGCTGAGATCTGAACATCGTGGTTTGAAGTCAGTCCAAGCAGGAACACCTGTGAGACTCTTATGTTCATTTAACCACCAAAAAGAAGTTTGGACAGTTGTAGCTCATGCCTGTAATCCTATGTACTCAGGAGACACATCCTCAGATTTAAAATTATATATGTCAGGTTAAAGCCTGACTGAATAGAAAAATCTAAGAGATGCTTCTATCAACCGAGCACAAAAAAGCTGTGCGTTGAATGGTTGAGTACTAACCTTCATCAAAAAAGAAAAGAAAACATTGCAAAGATCCTGAATTGAACCCTAGGATCTGTACCAAAAAATAAAAATTTATAGTTCCTAATGTTGATTTAGAATATTGTTATAAAATATGTATTCCATATTTCTTAGTAGGTTTGTAACACTTTGATAAAGTAGCTGGGAATTACATTATGTGGCTGAAATGTTTATTTTGCTCCCTTCCATGGAGTTTCATTCATTGGTTAGTTGGCTTGCTACATAAGCATACCTCTCACCAAAGTGTGAGATATTGAAAGAGACTGCGTGAAAAGGTTCTCACTTCGTGGCCACTGGAAAAGTAAGAAAAAGTTATGGTGGATATAGGGTTCCCATAACCCTATAAAAGGGAGGTCTGTGCATTATTTACAGCATACTTTTTAAGATTCGAAGGGTATTATTCCTCCTTGCTCTTCGTAGTCTCATAGAGGAATAAGAGACAACAGGAATTCAAGGAAGGTCCACAGTGTTAACCAATAATATTTACTTTCTCATCATTAATCTCTAACCTCCTAAAGGTCTCATACAACTCAGTAGTTCTACAGACTAGATAGAGATCAAAGCTATAGCACATAGGCCTTTTGGGATCACATGACATGGAATCTATAACAGCATTCAATTTACTTATTGGGTTTATGAGTATAAAAATATTATTGGGGGCAGGGGAAGGTCTGGGAATGTGGCTTAGAAGTAGAGTGCTTGCCTAGTATGCATGAAGCCTTGGGTTCAATTCCTCAGTACCACATACACAGAAAAAGCTGGAACTGGCGCTGTGGCTCAAGTGGTAGAGTGCTAGCCTTGAGCAACAACAAGCCATAGAGACTTCCCAGGCCCTGAGTTCAAGCCCCAGGACTGGCAAAAAAAAAAAATTACTAGGCATAATAAAACAATTCTTTGAAACAATGGGCTTTTTGGTATGTTAAGTAAGAGTCTGAACAGTTACTGATACCTATTTCCATCAGCGTCCTCGGTCTGTCTGCAGTGAGAGTTGTGGTCCTGGATTCAGGAAATCCACTCCGGAGGGAAAGGCTATCTGCTGCTTTGTTTGCACCCCTTGTTCAGAGAATGACATTGCTAATGAGACAGGTACGTTCATGGTGGAGGGGAAAATTCACACACTCTCCTGGAGTGTGCCAATCCATGCAGGTCAATGCAAAAAGTGGTGTGTTAGGATTGTAGGGTCAAATTTCTCTTCCTTCATTTAACAATTTAATTGCAACAGGATGATAAAGCTTTGGGGTGGAAAAAACAAACCTTGGGCTCTGAATTACCAACAGAATTATTTTTTTCTACTCTTTTGTATGCACGTGTATTCAACTTGTCAGTAATGTTAGTTGAACTGCTATCATATGAAGTGCAAAGCCTTGTTAATTACAAGGTCTTCATGTTCCTCAAAATTACCTTTCCAATACAAAGAAAACACCAACTTGTGCATCTTTATTTCCTTATGCCCAGAAATGTTCTTGCAAAAGAGCAAGTTCTGTGAGTTGTGATTGGGGTAAGAAGAACAAGGCTTGTGCACAGCACAATTTTTACAGCTTCCAAGACTGATTTGGTTCTCTGTTCTCCACCACATTACAGGGGCATAGAGACAAAATTTCAAAAAGGGCCACTCACACTGATGTTGTTTGTATTGCACAGTGACATAGAGAGATGGGAAAGCTTTATTAGGCATGATTTTCAGTGAGGTATTTGAGCTGTGCATCCAGGCTCAGGATGATTATGGCAGCTTGAAGAGGTGCAGAAAACAATTGTGACGATGTTAGAAACAACAGGAAATATGTGTGATGTTCACTGCAAAGGAAAAAGTTTCAATCAGGCTGAAGCAAAAGAGAATATGGGAAGGAAGGTGGGAACATGATGAAGACATAAAAGTAATCCTCAACGTGTCTGGTAATACTTGGTAGTATTTACTTCATGCTAGCAAGTACTGATATGTCAGAATTAACTCTACATAGGGATTTTCTAAGTTCTTTTTACATACTGGAAATGCACTAATGGTTATTTGACTTCCTCACCAGACATGGAGCAGTGTGTGAAGTGTCCAGATCACCAGTATGCCAACACACAGAGAAACCAGTGCCTCGGAAGATCTGCAAGCTTCCTGGCTTATGGGGACCCCTTGGGAATGGCCTTGGCCTGCGTGGCTCTTGGTTTATCGACACTCACAGCATTTGTTCTTGGGGTCTTTGTGAAACATCACAACACCCCCATTGTCAAGGCAAATAACCAGGCTCTAAGCTACATCCTGCTCCTCTCCCTCATCTTCTGTTCCCTCTGTTCATTGCTCTTTATTGGCCGTCCCAACACAGTCACCTGTATTCTACAGCAAACTACATTTGGAGTTGTGTTCACTGCAGCTGTTTCTGCTGTTTTGGCCAAAACTGTCACTGTGGTTCTGGCCTTCAAGGTCACTACTCCAGGGAGAAGAATGAGGTGGCTGCTTGTGTCAGGGGCTCCTAACTTCATCATTCCCATCTGCACCCTGATCCAGGTAACTCTCTGTGGAATCTGGCTGGGAACCTCTCCTCCCTTCATTGACACAGACACATACTCTGAACATGGCCACCTTATCATCCTGTGTAACAAGGGGTCCCTCACTGCCTTCTACTGTGTCTTGGGATACATGGGCTCCCTGGCCCTGGCCAGCTTCACTGTGGCTTTCCTGGCCAGAAACCTGCCTGACACCTTCAATGAAGCCAAGTTCCTGACCTTCAGCATGCTGGTGTTCTGCAGTGTGTGGCTCACCTTCCTGCCTGTCTACCACAGTGCCAAGGGCAAGGTCATGGTGGCTGTGGAGGTCTTCTCCATCTTGGCCTCCAGTGCAGGGCTCCTGGGCTGCATCTTTGTCCCCAAGTGCTACATCATCTTGATAAGGCCAGATAGGAATTGTCTGCATGGCTTCCGGGAAAAAAGACATCCTCATAGAAGTAGGTCCTCATAAGTTTAAACTTACATGTTTCATCAAATGTAGTCTTTCTGTCCATCAGATTCAGATATTAGTCTATATTGTTGTAACCACTTCAATGACTAAGTGACTCTTATTCATTTCTCTAGTAAAGTACAGTCACTAGTTGTAACCAGAGCCAGGTAAACTTGAATTTTATTCTGTATGTTTTTGGTTCTATTTACTCTCTACTTAGCTTATCATCTCCACTAGTATATTTTCACTGCTTTACCACTGAGCCATAGCTTCGCTGTTGACTCTTTGATGGTTAAGTGGAGGTAACATTCTCATGAACTTTCTTGCCGAGGTTGGCTGCAAACTATGACAACCAGATCTCAGCTCCATGTGTAGCTAGTATTTTTCTAAATTTTAAAGCACAACACTATGCTGCTTAATCCTCAAATACATTCCATTAATATTTTCCTAGTAGCAAAGTTCCATGTTTCATATACTCATTAGTGTTTTGTTTAATGTGTGTACATTTCTATTCACACATCTGCCTTTTTCAGTAATTCCTAAATCTGTTTTTTTTTTAGATCAATCTCCTCTTCCCCCATCCTCTCCCTCTGTCTCCTCTCCTCTCCTCCTCTTCCCATCTGTCTCGCTTTACTTTTCTCCCTCTCATTCTCTTTCTACTTCTCTGCTTTTTCTATATGGTTTTAGAATTTCTGCAATGGGTTACGTAGCCTACAAAAACACACTTCTGGTGTATATCACAATGTATTAGATTTATGGAGTAATACCTGTAGAATCCCTAATAGTTTGCTGATCCATTGCTGGATATACTTTCCAACTTATTCATTTTTTATTTATTTTTGTCTTTATTGAAAAGGTGATGAGTAGAGGATTACAGGTACATAAATAAGAGAATGATTACATTTGTTTTTTGACAATGTTACCCCATCCTTCATTTTCTCCCCCTTACTCCTCCCTGAATCCCTTCCACCCCCCCCCCAACCAAGTTGTAAGGTTGATATCCAACGTATTGTTAAGTGAGTTTCATTGTCGTATTCATTGTATTTGACCTGCTGTTTGTATGATTCCCTTTCCCTTCTGCTAGTCGAGTAATGTTATCTACAAGATACAAGGTACAGAAAATTAAGAGAGATGAAAGATGGATGGATGGTTCTAAGAGCACAGGAGAGGAGAGAGTTGCACAGACACATAACTGTGGAAAACTCCACAAGGAGTTTCTCAGCTCTGCACTTGATTGTTGATTAGCCAAGTATAGGAGGAAGTTACCCAAGGCTTGAGAAAGATCCAACAGAAATTATTAGGAAAGCCATGTCTATAGCTCAAAAAAGAAATACCCAGAGGAGTGTTTAACCAAATCCCCCAAATGGAAAACTTTCTAGTTCATGGGATGCTAGTTGGAATACTAACAAGGGTTTTGCTTCACTAGTATGTGAATAATTAACTCTAGATTAAACATTGTTTTGGTCCTTGTTCAAAAAGTTTTAAAGCATGACCTAAAAGAATCAACTTCCCAAATAGCTTAACCATATCCTGGAACAAACATCAACCCTAAAGACAGATCATTTTTTTTCTAAAAACACCCAGAAACCCCTTTAAAAAATGAAAAGCATCTGGGATCTGATTTAAAACAACAACAATAACCAAAAACAAAACAAAACTCTCAGAGCCAGGTACTGGTGGCTCACACCTGTAATTCTAATTACTCAGAAGGCTGAGATCTGAGGATCCCAGTTCAAAGTCAGAGAGGAAGGAAAAGTCCACAAGACCCCTATCTCCAATTAAGCACCAAAAAGCCAGACATGGAGCTGTGGCTCAAGTGATAAAGTGCTAGCCTTGAGCAAAAAGTGCCCAGGCCTTGAGTTCAAGCCCCACAACTCACAAAAAGAACCCCACAAAAATCAACATTGAACTATAGGAAAGAACCAGGTAAGTACTTAACTGAGCCTCAAATACAGCAGAGGAGAAATAATGACAACTATTTGAAGAAATTCTGGCCAAAGTTTTCCCGAATTTGACTTTTAAAAAATGGTAAATGCTGGGGCTGGGAATATGGCCTAGTGGCAAGAGTGCTTGCCTCCTACACATGAAGCTCTCGGTTCGATTCCCCAGCACCACATATATGGAAAAGGGCCAGAAGGGGCACTGTGGCTCAGGTGGCAGAGTGCTAGCCTTGAGCAGGAAGAAGCCAGGGATGGTGCTCAGGCTCTGAGTCCAAGGCCCAGGACTGGCAAAAAAAAAAAAGGTAAATGCTGACATTTAAACAGAATAAACTCCTGCCATACTTAATGAAAAGACATCTAAGGCCAAAATTATCCTAACACAGTCCTTAAAGTCAAAGATAGAAGGTCTTGAAAGCTATTTGGGAGTGGGAACCTTACATAGACATGAATAAGGATACAGCTAAGCACATACTTTCTAGTGAAATGGTGAAGTCTAGAAGGTCGAGAGGGAACAACATACCAGAATTTTAAAAATGCTCTGGGCCTAGAAGTTGTTACCTGATGAAAAAAACTTTCAGAATTAAAAGATGGGGAAAATGCTTTTCCAGGTAAATCAAAAGAGTAAGAATTGAACACTGGTGGCTCACACCTGTAGTCCCAACTACTCAGGAGGCTGATATCTGAAGATCATGGTTCAAAGCCAGCCCAGGCAGAAAAGTCTGTGAGACTTTTATCTCCAATTAATTACCACAAAAGCTAGAAATGAAGCTGTCGTTCAAGTGGTAGAGTGCTAGCCTTAAGCAAAAGAAGATCAAGGACAGTGTCCAGACCCTGAGTTCAAGCCCCAGGACTGCCACAGAAAAAGGGTGGGGGGAAGATTAAGAATTAATAACTAGACACCATACCTCAAAATATGTGAAAAGGAAATCCACCTAGCAGAATAAAATGACTGCTAACTACGTTGGTGGATCGTAGAGAACATTTTCTTTATTATTTAAATTTCTTGAAATGTTAATAGATGGAACTGAAAAAAGTATGCAAAGTGCATTGTACTGCTTTTAACCTATCCAGAAAGGAAAAGCACACAAACCCAAGAGAGTATATTTCATAGATTTTCTTTTTCTTAACTACTGGGGATGGAAGCAAGGTCTCTCTTGTGTATGCTAGGGAAGCCTCCCTTGTCCCATTGTGGTCTGGTTGTGGTGATGGCTGTTTCAAAGGTGCTGAGGTTGAAGAGCTGTAGGCAAGCCAAGCAAGTGTTCTATCACAGGAGCTATGTTCCTGATCTTGGGGGCAGGGGGGAGATTCTGTGGTGGTGGTTGTTTTGATGGTGATGATGATGACAATGATGTTATTGTGACCCCACTAGAGTTTGAGGACAGGGTTCCTGTTCTATGGCATGATCTAAGCCAGCTCTGTGGATCTTACAATAGACTTTCCACCAGGGCTGGCTCTTAAACCTGATCATCAGATCTCAGCCTCCTGAGTAACTAAGTTTGCAGGCTTGAGCCATGGGTGCTTGGCTGAAAGAAATCTTTCAGAAAGATGCCAAGTCTGGGGGCGGGTCACTGTAAATGTGTTGTTTATATGAGAAGGCACCAGGTGGCGCTGTTGTATTACTGCAGTGATCAGAAGTGATGAAAGGAAAGGAAAGGGAAAAAGGGGAAAGGCAAAAGAAAGGAAAGAGATCATGGCCACACTTTTATCATAGAGAGATAACCTCATGACGATTTGTCCTTTATAATTAATGAATGGTTTAAATTCAGTACGTTAGCTGGATACAGGTGGCTCATGCTTGTAATCCTAGGCTACTCAGAAGGCTGAGATCTGAGGGTCCAGGTTCAAAATCAGACCCTGCTGGAAAGTCTGGGAGGCTCTTATCTCCAATGAACCACCAGAAAACCAGAAATGGCGCTGTGGCTCAAGTGGTAGAGCGCCAGCCTTGAGCTGAAACGCTCAGAAACAGCACCCAGGCCCTGAGTTCAAACCCTAGTACCAGTCCATCCCCAGACAAAAAAAAAAAAAAAACAAAAAACACATACTTTAGTTGCTTTCTGCACCAAAATATCTATGTTTATTTTTGACTGACGCAGTTGGAGCTGCTGTAAACATTCAGCAATCAGGGTACTTTGAAAATGTTTACTATTTTCATTAAATAGTGTTTATGCTGGGAAAAATATTTTACCATGTTCAGCATTGCTTTAGAAGAATACATATTTACGATGTGATGGTGTACCCCAATTTGGAACTTTTCTTACATGTATGGTTCTAAAATAAAATGATATTTGCATAATTTTTCCTCAAGCATTTGTATAATTCTCTGAAACACGTTGATGATTTTAAATATCCATGTCTCTCTCCTAGTCCAATGAGAGATTTATCTCCTCTTTCAATCAGAATATTTTGGATGATTATTGAAATAATTATTGGCTTTTAAAAGCTCGTGTAATCAACAGCTGGGTCTGGTGGTAAATGATACACACACGTTATCAGTTTTAAAATATGCTCATTCTTTATAGCAAACTGCAGAGATGTCTTTTTTAATTACTTCCAATGCATGATTTATAAATAAGGAGGCTTAATTCAGATTCCATATAAAGAAATCTGTGTTAATTTCTTAGATTGGAACTATGAAGAGCATGTCCATTTGTGATTGCTATGTTATTTACGTACGTGTATATGAATATCAGTAGATTGTATACAAATATACAACATTCTAAGTTAGCATCAGAATTTGCTATTAATACACACAGATCATACCATCCCCTGCCCTATCTTTTGCTAATCAAATTGTATCCTTACTCAAGTAAGGTAAAGGCACAGGACATAATATAAACTTGTATGATACTGTCCTCTTATGCTTTAAACTTCAATTCAAAATGGAATAAAATACCAAGTGGGAAATAGAAATATTGTCATTAGTAAAGCCTAAATGTTTGTTCCAAGGCTTCATGACAGGGTTTTGCCATTGTTGGGCTACATCAGTTGTTGAGCTACATCAGTGTAAAGTTGATTATTCTTGGGACCCAACTGATATGTGTTCTTCCCACTAATTCATTTATGCATAGTGGGCTGGGAATGTGGCCTAGTGGAAAGAGTGCTTGCCTTGTATACATGAAGCCCTGGGTTCGATTCCCCAGCACCACATATATAGAAAACGGCCAGAGGTGGCGCTGTGGCTCAAGTGGTTGAGTGCTAGCCTTGAGCAAAAAAAGAAGCCAGGGACAGTGCTCAGGCCCTGAGTTCAAGACCCAGGACTGGCAAAAAAAAAAAAAAAGAAATGAAGTCATTTCTGCATATTATTTCCAATGTTTGGAAAGTTCTTTGTAGCCATTTTGTATTTCCTTTGAAGCCCACCTATTTTTCAAACAAGATTTGTCAATCTAAGCATGTCAGGAACATTCAAGTTGTGACTGAGATGATTGGCCGTAGTAGAAATGGAAATAAACTGGTGACTTTGCACAATAAATGTGTGCGTTTTTGTGCTAGCTTTTTCTTTTTACAAGCTTACTCTTAGAGGCACACATTTATTTATCTGCTGTATAGATGTGATTGCGGTTTTTAATGTTCAAAAGAGAGCACTCATTTGCTTTTGCTAGGTTTTCTGTTCACAATATGTGAATGTATGGAATAATTTAAACAGAGAGATAGGAATATTTACTTAGAATCGAATGGAAAAATCAGGAGAAAACTTTAATCTGGTGGGTTCTGTCACTTTTTTTGTTCTCTTGAGGAAGGAAGGATATTTGCAAAATAAACAAGTAACTTCGAACTTCTGATATTCTGTTTGTTTGTTTTGGTTTTTTTGGCCAGTCCTGGGGCTTGGACTCAGGGCCTGAGCACTGTCCCTGGCTTCTTTTTGCTCAAGGCTAGCACTCTGCCACTTGAGCCACAACACCACTTCTGGCCATTTTCTGTATATGTGGTGCTGGGGAATCGAACCCAGGGCCTCATGTATATGAAGCAGGCACTCTTGCCACTAGGCCAAATCCCCAGCCCCGGACTTCTGATATTCTGAACTAGTATTTGGGTCTTAATATTTTGCGAGTACTGGGACTTGAACTCGTGTTCTTGCTTGCCTTTTTCCCTTAAGGTTGCCACCCTACCACTTGAGCCACAGCTCCACTTCCAGCTTTGTGGTGGTTCATTGGACATAAAAGTCTCACCGACTTTCCTGCCCAGGCTGGCTTTGAACTGTGATCTTTAGGATGTCAACTTCCTGAGTAGCTAGGAATACAGACCTAAGCCATCCACTTCCAGTTTAATGGTTCATTTATTTATTTATTTTTACTTTAGGTAAATATCCTCCCAATGCATTTGACTTCCAAGGCATGCATCTGACGTGCAGCTCATTTTGCGATCTCTCCAGCGATGGTTCACGGATGGTTGCTTGGGTTGTAACAGCTGTGTTGTTTCTGGCAGATCTAACGCTTTGAATCTAGGCCTTGGCAGTTGAAATGTTAGCCTGACGTCTCCGCAGTGCCGTTCTTGGGAGAATTTATCAGTTAGTGTTTGGGGACCTTTCCAAGGGAGGAAAAAAATAAATAAAGGTATTCATGATTTCACAGGCCGTTTAAATTCTAAATTGTGTCTAGAGTCTAATGTTTCTCTGTGAGCAAAGCCCAGGCAGAATTACATAACTGAACAGAGACCAGTGCAATGCTACCCTAAGCACAAATGAAAATTTTTACTATTATAATTCTACAGCTTTACACAACAAGAAGTGGGTGTGTTTTTTTTCTTGCTCCATAGAGGGAAAGATCATGGGTTTCATAACAAATGGGTAAAGCTCAGACAATGAGAAATTCAAATCGTTGCCATCAAAAAGGAACATTCTGGTTGATGTGAGTCTATGTTGGGAAAGCCGAGTCTCCGAAGAGTTTTGCAAATGAGTTTTGCTCCAAAAGTTGTTTTTTATTCTTTCCCATGTGGCCACAGGTAATCATGATTTCATTTTTGCTTAAAACAATTGAGACTTGTGTCTGTAAAGCCCTACTACTCCAGGGGTTCCAAAATTCATCACCAGACCTCTTCCCAGTCCAGGGACCTCTGAATATGCTTCCACTCTGTGTGTGTGTGTGTGTGTGTGTGTGTGTGTGTGTGTGTGTGTGTGTGTGTGTGTCAGTCATAGGGGCCTGAACTCAGGGTCTGGGTGTTGTCCCCGAGCTCTTTTGCTCAAGGCTTACACTCTACCACTTGAGCCATAGCCTTCCTTCTAGCTTTATCAGTGATTACTTGGAAGTTAAATTCTCACAGATTTTCCTGTCCTGGCTGGCTTTGAACCACAATCCTCAGATCCCAGCCTTCTGGGTAGCAAGGATTACAGGGGTGAGCCCTTGGTGCCTGGCTTTGCAGTGACAACTTTTATGTCGAAGGGCTGGAGACAAAGCTCAGTAGTGGGGCCAGATTGGGGCTTCTATACTTAGTACTAGAAAGTGAAGGAGGAAGAAGAGGAGGAAAAGGAGCAGGAAGAAGAGGAGGAAGAAGAGCAGAAGGAGAAAGAGGAAGAAGAGGAGGAAGAGAAGAAGTTGGCGAGGAGGAAAGTGGTTTTATACCTAAGTTTATACAGGAAAAGGTTTCTATAAAATAAATGAGCTGGTTAAGTTAGAAATTGCAAAGAATTGATTTGGAACTAAGGGGCCTCAAGAAATCAGTTGTAGAAAAGGAGTTAAGGAGAGATGCAAAT
This sequence comes from Perognathus longimembris pacificus, assembly GCF_023159225.1. Taxonomy (NCBI): domain Eukaryota; kingdom Metazoa; phylum Chordata; class Mammalia; order Rodentia; family Heteromyidae; genus Perognathus; species Perognathus longimembris. The sequence continues at coordinate 6,256,328 of NC_063187.1, forward strand.
ATAAATACACTGGAATTAAGTACATCATATTACATTGCCTGTGCTAGTGGCTTATAACTCCAAACTTCATGTAGGTTTCGTTGTTGTTCTTTTTCACATTTTGCTCTATTCTGTCTGAAACTATTTTAGAGAACTCTAGGAAGAGATCTCAAACTATAGAGCTAATGCCTCTGAATATTTACAAGCAATGGATACAGAGAGAAATAACCATTGAAATAAAAATGTTATTCATCTGTAAAAGAAATAGATAAGGCAGCTATTCTTGCCCATTGTGCCAAGATTTTTCTGAAAGCTCAAGTTTCTCCCAGAAACTCTGATACACACCCTAAACCACCAGAGGGAAAACATAATGTATTGTAAAAATTTAAGAAGAAAATAACAAAAAGACTTGGAATTAATGTTCCTGGCAAAGCACTCGCTTTCATCCATAACAAGACAAAATAGTCAAAACTCTGTAACCAAACCCCTGAAGGGTGGGACAAATTATTTTTTTCAAAAGGCATGCAAAGCCCATGTCAACTTTTCCAGCTGATATTATTTGTTGTGATTTGCCTGAGTCTGTGGTGAGATTCTTTCTTTCTCTTTGTAATGCAAACAGAGCAAGTTGATTTGAAAGCTCAAAGATGGCTTTGAAACAGACTCTCAGAGAGGGGTGGAGAATTGGCCGGTCCCAAAATGTTCATTCTATAAAACCTGAAGAACAATAGTATAGCTGTTCTTTTTTTCCTTTTGGTGATACAATAATATAACTGTTCAATGCCAATCCTTGCAAAGATTCACCACTTGCTACTGCAGAGGAGTTGGTAGTAATGGGTATCAACCTGGCAAAGGGAAGTATATTTAACAAACGAGTTATTAGTATAGTGTTACTAGACATTTTTATGATTCTTCCACACTTTTGGTTGGTTTGGGTTTATTCACTAAAAATGATATGAAAGCCATGCCTAGTTTTCCCTTATGGGTTTGTTCTGTGTGTGTGTGTGCGTGTGTGTGTGTGTGTGTGTGTGTGTGTGTGTGTGTGTGTGTACTGGGGCTTGAACTCAGGGCGTGGATGTTGTGCCTTTGCTTTTTCACTCAAGGCTGTAGAGCCATAGACCCACTTGTAGCTTTTGGTGGGTTCATTGGAGATCAAAGTCTCATGGACTTTCCTAACCAGGCTGGCTTTGAACTGCGATCCTCAGGTATCAGCCTCCTGAGTAGCTGAAAATACAAGCGTGAGGCACCAGTGTCTGTATCCTTGTTCGTTTGTTTGTTTTCTTTGTGTCTCAAGGCATTTTTCTTGATCACACAATTTCTTTTTATCCCTCTTTTCTTCTCAGATTATTTTTCTCAGCAGATAGGAAAAAAAAAAATATGGAATTAGTATTAGGGACATAAAGCTACTGGTAGACCTTAACATCATTACAAAGGGAGATGAGTTATTCAAACTAACAGGAACGAACTTAAGAATTAAGTGAGAGTCAGGTTCTGGTGGCTCACAACAGTAAGCCTAACTGCTCAGGAAATTAAGATCTGAGGATCATGGTTCGAAGCCAGCCCAGGCAGTAAAGTCCATGAGACTTCTCTTCAATTAACCACCCAATGGCCAGAAGTGAAAGGCAAGGAGGCGCTTGAGGGTGGATCTCTTTAAGCTCCAAAACATCCTCCATTTTCTGCTCTCTGTGTATCAGAGTACAGGTTACCTGGAGTAGGAAGGGGGGAATTCATTATGGCTCAAAGGGCACTTTCCAAGGGCAGGTGACAGGTATCAAGAGGTAATAGAAGTTAAGGAGGATACTAAAGAACAGGCACTTGGGGCTGGGAAGGTGGCTTAGCGGTAGAGCGCTTGCCTAGCATGCATGAAGCCCTGAGTTCGATTCCTCAGCACCACATACACAGAAAAATCCAGAAGCGGCGCTGTGGGCCATGTGGTAGAGTGCTAGCCTTGAGCAAATAGAAGCTCAGGGATAGTGCTCAGGCCCTGAGTTCAAGCCCCAGGACTGGCAAAAACAAACAAACAAACAAAAAACAACTAAGCATTCACCTTGTCTGTGGACAAGATGGCTATGTGATGTCAAACATCAGACTCTTCGGTCTTAGTTCAAACACAAGATAAGGCATATACATATACACACTAGCAATTTTCCCTGACATCAGCCCTTCTACACACGCACACACCATACATCATACTTCCTGTGCCAAATCCTAGCTCCCACAGGGCCTCTAGGGTCCCCACAATATCCAAATGAAAAACAAGGGGGGGGGGGCGAATGGCAATAAATAATTCTATCATGACAATAGCTCATTGCATAATGGTTCGGATACTAAGAAAGGAGTTTGCACTGGAAAAGGAAGCTGAATAGCTCAGCGCAGACACTCAGTTGTAACCCAAACGTGGTAGGAATTTACTATCTCGGTAGAACTTTTTTAATTTCACTTCCCCGCCCCGTGGTATCCGAATACAGAATAGTCTTTAAGCCAAAATACCAAACCCCAGTGACAGGAGGCTGTGGACCAGTGTACTTGCGATTTTCAAACTGCTTGGCAACCGAAAAAGGTGGAAAATTTATCACCCAGCCATCTGTCCTAAGATGCTGTCCTCTTTTCTAGGTCAGAGAAATTTGAATAATTTCAGGAATATTGAAATAGCACTCACCATTTGGAGAACATTCATTTGCTCTCTGGCCAGCAGCCTAGTTTCTTGTATATTCATGAAAGCTTTAGGAAGTTACAAAAGCTGTGAGGATTAGCCCACCCATGCCCAGCAATTGTTTCCCCTTTTGATAGACCTTGCTCTCCACCCCGCATTTAATTAATTTATTTATTTTAGCTGTACAACGAAATATGGAAAATTTTAAGTCAGGCTTAGAACAACAGACGAAGGTTTTCTCTCCTGTGTGGCAGTTACATCTAAATTATAAGCATGTATGAAAGTGTACACAGCGTATGAACATGAACAAATTGACTCAGATAGGGTATACGCAGGGGTGTAACTCCTTTGAATAATTAATTGACATTTTACCAAAATAAATACCAGGAAGCTGAAACATGGGTTGTTGGAGAAGAGGTGAGGCTTAAGGGGAGGTAGGGTAGACAATGGTGAGAGGAAAGGTAAGCAAATACACTCATGTACATACGTAAAAACAGAACCGGGTCACTTGAGGGGAGGGGTAGGGTGGGAGAGATAAGGGAAAATGGTAGATCTTTGATCAAGATGCTCTATGCCTATCAGCTGACATGCTGAGTTGCAACTCCTTTGTGCAACTACTTAAGGATCAAAAAAAAAAGAAAAAAAATAAACAACTAAAAAACAATTTTTAAAAAATCAATGAAATGAATCAAAGGGCCAACTTGAATCTCTTTCACGTAAGAAAATGTTCCTAGATTTAAATTTGCCTTCCCTGCTTGCCCGCTGGTGGCTCATAGAGATCATCCCAGCTCCTCAGGAGGCTGAGATTTGAGGATCACAGTTCAAAGCCAGCCCAGGCAGGAAAGTCTGTGAGACGCTCATCTCCAATGAACCACCAGAAAACCGGAAGTGGCACTGTGGCTCAAGTGATAGAGCACTAGGCTTGAGCTGAAGAGCTCAGGGACAGTACTCGGGCCTTGAGTTCAAGCCCCAGGACCCACTGGAAAAAAAAAAAGATAACCATGTATTTAAACTCATAGAGGATCACTAAGATATATATATATATGTATGCATATATATATACACATATATGACTACAACAAACACATACCTACACACACACATATATAACATGCTTATAATTGGGAGACTAATCATTTATATATATCATATTCATATACATGAATATGGCACACATATACATAAGACATTTGTCATTGTGAGGGGCTTTTCACTTATAGATGTGTATGTATATGAATATGATACATATATATCAATATTATACACATGACATGTTTGTAATTGTGGGACTGGCCACTTATAGCTATGTATGTATAACACATGCATACATATATATCAATATTGCACACATGCACATAGTATGTTGAAATACAAAATACATATAAACATATGTGTTATGTTCACATAATGTATATATACAAATAGTTTATTGGAGATTCGAGTCTCGTGGACTGTCCTACCCAGGATGGCTTTGAACTGTGATCCTCAGAGATAAGCCTCCTGAGTAGCTGGGATGACAGACATAAGCACCAGTGCCCAGCTGTATCTTTTTTTAGAATTACTCCAGAGAACGCATTACAGATTCATCCTGTTTGATTCTCCACACTCTCTGGGCTACAGAGTTACTGCCATTTCCTCAGAAATAGAAGCCCTGGCTCCTGTTTCACAGGTATGTTCAAAGGCACTGCCGCACGGTAGGACCACGTCCACTTGTCTCCATTCCTTTGATTGGTAGCATGGGGTCCTGGCGGGGATCTTGTTGTCTGAGAGCCATCCGTGCTGTCACCAACCTCAGGGCTCACTTCAACTCCCCAGACAAAAATAGATCATCTTCACTTGAGCCAGACACATGGAGAGATGAAGAAGTGGAGAACTACCAGCCCAAACACAGCAGCTTTGTCGGTGAAAAATTACTCTCCGCTGGAAAGCAATCTTGGGCAGGTCAGTCCATTAGCTCTAGAAAGAAGGGATCCACCATTCCTGTCAATCACGGGAACAGCTGCATGTGTGCAAGTACTGGGGCTTGACCTCAGGGCCTGGATGCTGTCCCTGAGCCCCTTTTGCTCAAGGCTAGCGCTCTACCACTTGAGTTACAGCACCATTTTTGGCTTTTTCTGTGTATGTGGCGCTGAGGAATCGAACCCAGGGCTTCATGCATGCTAGGCAAGCACTCTACCACTAAGCCACCTTTCCCAGCCCCACAGTTAATGGACACAATAAAATTCTGGTAGTTTTTTCTCCTTTTTGCAAGCACATTCCAAGCCTTTCCCTGGATGCCTGAAATCACAGGTAGCACTTAACCCTTTGTGTCCCAAGTTTCTCACATACACATTTGGAGAAGTTTAATGTATAAATTAAGTACAGTGACAGATTCTTCATAATAGCTGATGATAAATTAAGAAAGAACAGACCATAATGAATTTAAGAATTGTGCAATGTATCAATTGTGTCTTTCTGGAATTTTCCATCTAGAATCTTTACATCATGGTTGGTCACAAACAATGAGGAAAAATAAATGCATATAAGGGGTCTCGTGTAGGAGTAAAGCACGCCTGTATTGTTGTAAATCTTAAAGCAAGGCAGCTCTTGTCAGTGCCTTATCTGCATTCCTTAGCTTTCCTCAGTGGGCTGAGGCCCGCTGAGAAAAAGCCTCTGACAGATGCCAGTATGTGCACTTTTCACCTGAGGATTTTTCTAGAACTGAAGGCCAGTCTAACCAAAGACCTACCTAAGTATCAGGGACAAGCAGCCCTTAACCATGGACTTTCAGATTCCTGACTTAATAATGCAGTGTGTATAGGTGTATAGGTGTGTGCTGGGGTGTTGGTACTGAGGCTTGAAATTCAAGACCTCATACTCTTGCTTAGCTTTATTTCTGCTCAAGGCTGGTGCTCTATGACCTGAGCCACGCCTCCTCTTTTGTCTTTTTTTTAGTGGTTAAGTGGAGACAAGAGTTTCATGCACTTTCCTGCCTGGGCTGGCTTTGAACCTTGGTCCTCAGATCTCAGCCTCCTGGGTTGCTGGGATGACAGACCCAAGTCCAAGGCCCTGGCAGTAATGTGCTTTTTATCAGCTCTTATCCTTGGTACACAAAGGGATAGTGTTATGCATGGATTCAGGCATTGAAAAGGAGAACTTAAATAAACTGGCACTCGAATCTGATCTGAGGGTCTGCTTCTGAGAGCCACAGGCTTCGAAGTTCAAATAGCATTTATACAGACCTGCTAAATAAAAGCAAAACGCAAGATGAGGAGGAGAAGTCTGATTGAACATCTGTGTTCTATAAGCTCTATAGGAAAATTGAGATCTGCTCAAGTACATGATTTCAGCCCCTGGAGCAAAATGTGTTTTATACACTCTTGAGAAGACTGTCACTGAGAAAGTTTAGATCTGTCATAATAGGTACAAAACTAGAGAATGGAGACTAATCCAGGAAAGCTTGCACGAGGGAAGTATCCATTGTTATCCTAGCTATTCAGCACCCAGTTGTTTTATGGTAATTTTGTTTTCATAAATAGAAAGGGTGTACAGTTCAGAACCATGGCAAAAATGTATCTGACCGTAAATACATAAACCAGAACATTCTCAGTTATCATCGTTATTAGATGTTGCGTGCCATTCGAAATTGTATTGCTGCCATTTTGTACAACCTCCAGCACAAAAGGTTTGTTCACAGACACGAGGAGACCATTACATGCCATTGGAACGGCCATGAAGTCACTAGTAAATGGAAATATCTCAGCGTGCCCCTCCCTACCCCACCATATGATAATCTCATATGTGGTCTGCTACTAATCTAAAAGTCTTTACTACCACACATGGTTGTATTTATATTTGGACTTAGATTCCATCTGGAGATTTTACCTTAACCTCACTTCTGCACATATAGCTATGGCTTGGATTTGAACTATCCCCCCAAAATCCTCACATCACAAGCTTATGGAGCCAGGTGAGGAGGTGGGACTTTTAGGAGGTGGGGCTTAACGGGAGGAAGTTAGGTCATTGGAGGAAGTTAGGTCATTGGAGGCACAGCCTTCTCCCAGACTACGAGAACCCTGGGCCCCAGCCGTCTCTCTCTTTACTTCCCAGTTGTCATGGGGTCCATAGACTTCCTTTACCACATGCTCCTGCACAGTTTTAAGAGATTCAAATGCTAGATCACCGATTTCCATCACCTAAGTTGCTTGAGAGTGAGATCACCTATCCACAGTCTTCCTCTGACTTTACAGAAGACAAGAGGTAGCGCACACACACACACACACACACACACACTTTTACTACTGTGGGTTTTTTTCTTTCTGAAGTGTATAGGGCTCAAGAACAAGAACAAAGGCATAGAGGGAAAAGAGTGTTTTAGGGAAAGGCTCTTTTCATGATTAATAAAGAGATCTCAAAAGCACAGGGCAAGCCAGGCGCCGGTAGGTAGCTCATGCCTGTCATCCCAGCTACTCAAGAGGCCGAGATCTGAGGATCACAGTTCAAAGGCAGCCTGGGCAGAAAAGTCCATGAAACTCTTATGTCCAATGAACCACCAGAAAACCTGAAGCAGAGCTGTGGCTCAAAGTGGGAGAGCTCTAGCCTTGAGCAAAAACATTCAAATATTGGCCTTTGTCCTTTCATTGGAGAATTCTGACCAGAAAGAAAGGAAAAGCCTAATTTATATAAACAGCAACTAATTCACCCAGGCACGAATAAATCCCAGAACTTTGTTTTTCCATGCGTGACCCCTAAAACCAGCTTTTCTTAGATCCTATAATCTAAGTGTTCCTTGTATGAAGTCATACTGGATTGTAAATGTCTACATTATTAATAGTATCAAAGCAATAAATGTGTTTCAGACATGGGCTAAACCTGGATTTTTACGAGGCACCTGGGGAGTTCAAGTTTAAGAGTTCATGTTGGCAGAAAACATCAAATTATTTCTTCTAAGAGTGCCTACTAAACTTCTTTACTAGGAATTCCGAAGGTTATGATCTGCATTAAAATCAACAACATGTGGAAGAGGAAAAAAAAATCTATCTTCTTCCAGAAAGTTCCTCTCAGGAACCTTGTGAACCTTTGAACCATGGTGGTAACAAACATCGTTGCTAGTGTTCCCAGAAAAATGTGTGCAAGGAAAAGTATCCTGTTTTGTCAGCTTCATGATTGCTGTCAGACAACGTGGATGTGTGTTAATTTTCCTTGATCTGAGCTACACAGGAGGTGGAAAGGGTAGTCATGCCCAATCTGAGATAAAATATCAAATTTAAGAGATTCCATCTCACCTAATTAAAAGTTAGGCATGGGGGCTGGGAAGGTGGCTTAGTGGTAGTGTTCGCCTAGCACGCATGAAGCCCTGGGTTCGATTCTTCAGCATCACATATACAGAAAAGGCCAGAAGTGGCACCGTGGAGTGCTAGCCTTGAGCAAAAAGGAAGCCAGGGAAAGCACTCAGGCCCTGAGTTCAAGCCCCAGGACTGGCAAAAAAAAAAAAAAGATTGACAGACATGAACTATATTCTGGTGGTTAATTCAAGTTAAGAGTCTCATGGACTTTCCTGCCCAGGCTGGCTTTGAACTGTGATCCTCAGATCTCATCTTATTAAGTAGCTAGAATGACAGGTGTGAATCACCAGTGCCCGGCTACAAATTCTGTGTTGTTTTGTTTCAACAATCAGTTCTTTCCATTCCTTTTTCTTCTTTCTCTTCCAACTGTAGAATTTCCAATACCCAGCCTTCAAGTTCATGAATTCCTTCTTTTGTTGGACATATTGTGCTATGCCTTCTATCCTGTTTTTAATTTTGCTGAGGATAATTTCTTAAGAATTTCGCCTTGATTGTCTTAAATTGCTTCCATCTCTTTGTGAAGTGTCTATGTTAGGCTGTAACTAAGCCGTTTCCTCCGAGCTGGTGGAGTTTACTTGAAACAGCTGTTTTAAATTCTCTGAGCCTCTTCTCCCTCACTGATTTCTGTGTGGCCAATCTCCGGGATGTTATTTTGCATTTTAGGTGAGGTCATAGTTTCCTGAATTAGGTGAGTCACTGGTATGTAATGTCATCTGGACATGGAAAAGCTAGGTATTTTATTTCATGCTCTTCTTCTGAATCTAGCTTCATTTGTAGCTATCGCTCCAGAAATTCTACACCGATAGCTCATTTTCTCTGTGCCTGTAGTCACTTTGACCATTTGGGCGTTTTTACAACCCACGAGTCCAGATTTTCTGGGAGTCAGTGATGGGTGTGTTGTCACTCTCTCAGTACTAAAGGGCAATCTAAGCCCACAGTCACCGTAGATACACAGTTGGTGTGTTACTCCGAAAGAAACAGGAGAGGGTGTCTAGAAAAAGAGTGAGCTACCTGGATGAGCCTCTCTGTGGAGCCCAGTTTAGGTCCAAATGCTTCGTGCACCATGACTTATTTATAACCAGGCTCTGTGAGGGGGGACTCTGCACAGCACTTGGGGGCCACTACAGATGGTTGCAGACCTTGGCTCCTATTTCCTGCTACCAACTCAGCCAAGCTGTACCCACGGAAGTCACAGCCTGCCCAAGCCACAGTACTACCCGCTGCCTGTTGGCTAAAGTGAGTTCACGCAGTACAGGACCCTTGTCACCAGCCACAGGTGCTGTCAAATGCAGTAAGAGTCGTTATCAACTGGGGTCACCCCCCTTCCTGTGACATCAGAGCTGTTTCGTGGGCTCTACCCACAGGCAGGCCCAGGAACAAGGGCTGTCAACAGGTAACACCATGTGAGATTTCACCAGCTCCACGCTGTGTTCCAGGACTAAGTCTTGCGCTTAAGCTAGGCACTGGGGGCTCACCCCTGTCATCCCAGCTACTCAGGAGGGTCAGATCTGAGGATCACAGTTCAAAGCCAGCCCAGGTAGGAAAGGCTGTGAGACTCTCATCTCCAATGAACCACCAGAAAACCGGTAGCAGAGCTGTGGCTCAAGTGGTAGAGCGCCAACCTTGAGCAAAAAGAAGCTTAGGGACACAGCACTCAGGCCCTGAGTTCAAGCCCCACGATCAACCAGAAGAAGAAAAGGAAATGGAGTCATCGCTTTAGGGTACAAAAATCTCTGTACGGTGCTGAGAATATTCTAGAACTTGCTCTACCCACTCCCCAGATAATAGCTTGCACTCCCCAGATAATAGCTGTACTACTGAATGTGGGGGGACAGGTGGTAGAAACCATCCTTGGGCCATGAGGACTGAAATAAATCTGGGTCACACCTGAGTCTTACAAAAACAGGGCCCTGCACAGTCTCGGGGGCATAGAGCAATCTAGGGTGGAGCGCAGATGTGCCCAAGGCTCATTCTGACTTCAGTGACTTTTTTTTTCCTTTTTTTTTTTTTTTGCCAGTGGTGGGCCTTGGACTCAGGGCCTGAGCACTGTCCCTGGCTTCTTTGTGCTCAAGGCTAGCACTCTGCCACTTGACCCACAGCGCCACTTCTGGCCGTTTTCTGTATATGTGGTGCTGGGGAATCGAACCCAGGGCCTCATGTATGGGAGGCAAGCACTCTTGCCACTAGGCCATATCCCCAACCCCTCCAAGGCTCATTCTAACCCTGGAAACTATGCAGTTAAATGTCAAGCATGTGCCAGACAGTACAATGCAGCAATACAGTGCTGGAGAACATCGCTGCTGGTAACATTCCTCGAATCACCACAATCAACCTGGGAAACAGGCACATAGATGCCATTGCCAGTGTCAATGACATTTTTTGGTTTTGTTTCATTTTTTTGTCCGTCGTGGGGCTTGAACTCAGGGTCCGAGTCACACCTCCACTTCCAGTTTCTAGGTGGTTTCATTGGAGATCAGAGTCTCATGGACTTTCCTGCCCAGGCTGGCTTTGAACCACAATCAATCCTCCGATCTCAGCCTCCTGAGTAGCTGGGATGACAGGCGTGAGCCACTGGAGTGGAACTCCATGAGAAGTGTTTTGTTCAGTGCTGGTGTCAGTCTCACCTTTGACCCGGAACTGACCCTTCCAAACGCCTGTCTGGGCTTGATTGCCTCCTTCTGGATTCACAATAAAGCTTGGTCGCCAAAACACTTAGTGACAGATAGCACATGGCACTGTGGTAACGTCAGTCCTGGGGTCTCTGAAGGGATGATTCTAGAAATAGAAACTAGATCATTACTCGGGAGTGACTGTGCAACAGAAAAGCCCAAGGGAACTGACTCCTCCATCATCATCATCTGCTGTGCAGAACCTGCCATCTGTGTAGAAACTGAGGCACACGACAGTACCTTCCTCTGGTTTCGGCTGCTGTGACTAGGTGACCCTAGAATTCTATGTTTCCAGGAGAGATTTCCTACAGCCAGGTACTGCTTCGTTTTCCTGTCTGGAACGGAAGATACTTTACCTAGTGACAGAGAGGAAGAAGAAGAAGAAAATAATACACTATGAGCTATGTCAGGTCTCATCTATGTGGATTTGATTACAGAAACCAATTAAATATTCTGTAAATAATGGAAGGAAATAAAAAAAAAAAGCACCGAGCCAGGTACCGCAAGCTCATGGCTGTAATTCTAGTTACCTCAGGAGGCTGAGATCTGAGGATGGTGTTCGAGGCCAGCCCAAGAAAAGTCTGTGGCTCAAGTGGTAGAGCACCATCCCTAAGTAATAAAGCTAAAGGGCAGTGCTCAGGTTCTGAGTTCAAACCCCAGTGATGACACACATGTGTGTATAGATGCATACACACACAATCAATCAATCAATCAATAAAATGTACATAAATGTCCCTTATAAAAGCACTTACCTTCTAGAATTTCTGATAACACAGGAAAGGAATTCAGCTAAGTGCCTGGCATCCACTAAGCCCTCAGGAAATGGCAACTGTAATTTTCTTCATTAATTTGGTTTTATGAGAAAGAACAATGCATACTATAACATAAAATCAGATGCCGAATATAGAAAGCCTGCTAATGAAAATGTTCTTTGGATAAGCTTTCTAATTTAGCCGGGCACCAGTGGCTCGTGCCTGTAATCCTTAGTTACTCAGGAGGTTAAAACACAAAAAAAAAAGAAGAAAAAAAATCTAAGGATCACACAGTTCCAAGCCAGCCTGGGGAAGGAACTGTCATGAGATTCATTTCTCAGTACACACACACACACACACACACACGAGATTACTAATTGAGAGACGGGATTTAGACTGAATTCGACTAAAGCTAGCATTTTATGGCGTTATTGTAAAAAAAAAAAAATCAAGGGATTTTTCCTCCAACAACGGCTTTATGAGACAAACCGCTGTTCATTTCACAGTTGAGAAATCTCTAAAGCTAAGCGAGATTATGGCTTACCCCTAATCACTTCTAAGAAGCGTCCCCCTCTCCCCCCCCCCCCCCCCCATTAAGAGACACTCTTTAAAACTGCCTCTGTGTGTTGTGCTGGTTCCTTTAAGGGAATGTATGGCTTCACAAACAATTGTTCAAGAAGACTTTTGTAATTATGATCCCTCTGTACATCACCTTTATGATAACAAAGAAATCAAAAGTCACTGCACAGGTGGCTCATACCTGTTCACCCTGGCTACTCAGGAGGCTGAGATCTAAAGATGGAGGCTCAAAACTAGACCAGGCAGGAGAGTCCATGGAACATTTCTCCCCAACGAACTACCAAAGGTGGCTTTTTAAAAAAGCTCAGGGACAGCATCCAGGGCCTGAGTTCAAGCTGAGTTCAAGCCCCAGGACCATCACACACACACACACACACACACACACACACACACACACACACAGAGTCACTGTACAACACTGGATTCCTAACCTTTTCTTAAAATCAGTTTTGGGGCTTGAACTCATGGCCTGGGTGCTATCCCTGAGCTCTTTTGCTCAAGGCTAATTAGTGCTCTACCACTTTTGAGCCACAGTGCCACTTCCAGTTTTCTGGTGGTTCGTTGGAGAGAAGAGTCTCGTGGGCTTTCCTGCCCCAGCTGGCTTTTGAACTGCGATCTTCAGATCCCAGTCTACTGAGTTGCTAGGATTATAGGCGTGAGCCACCGGTGCCTGGCTTCCATGAAACTCTTATCTCCAATTAACCACCAAAAAAAAGGACAGAAGTGGAACTGTGGCTCAAGTGCTAGAGCGCCAACTTTGAATAATAAAGCTCAAGGACAGAGCCCAGGCCCTGTATTCAAGCCCCAAGACCAGCACACACACACGCACACACACACACACACACACACACGTCATTGTACCACACTAGATTCCTAACCTCTTTCTTTCTTCAAAATTCTTTCCAAACTGAAAGCCAAAGTTAATTAGATTCATGTTTCCAGAAATATCCTTTTAAAACCCCTCCCTTAGAATTTATTTGAGCTTTGCACCATTTCTAGTTAGTTACTGGGTGCCAGGATACATACATAGAATACACATCATGCTGATAATAGCCCCATGTGTTCATTAATTCGATTATCCCCATCTTATATAGATGCAGAAGCTCATACACAGGGTACTTAAGTCATTTCCTCCTGGGCCCACAAGGAAGTGGCAGCCATTCTCATAAAGCAAGATCCACAAAGGTCCCCCGAAGGGACACCTCCATGGTTTCCTAAGATTCCTGTGCATTTAATAAATAAATAAATAATCCATCCCACAGACTCCATAGTCCACACCCCAGTTCCCCTTCCCCCCCATCTAGCAGAGTGGGTAGACTCCGGCTCTGCCTTCCCGCAACGCTCTCTGGGAAATTTCCAGTCCACCCATCTGGCCAGCACACCCTGCCTGGCCCTGCATTCCTAGCCTTGCATCTGTGCAACACGAAATCCAGCCCACACCCTCCTTTTCCTCTCCCAAGCCACCCACCACCCAAGAGCACGTGCACAGATTCACTGTCAAACAAACACTGAACATCCAAGGGGGTGGGGGGGAACCTGTCTCTTTCCTCTCTTGCACGCCTGTTGTCTGGGATGTGTGTCTACAAGGGACCCCCAGAAGACTCCAAAGAGGACGCATGAGGCTCCTGTTCGCTAAGCCCCAGGCAAAGATCACCCCGGAAGGTTTTCATACACGTAGAGTGTGTTTGATTTGTCACACACAGCGGCCATTCTGCTTCACAAAACACAAGAGACAGCACACAAGGCTGGAGGTGACGGGCGCGAGGCAGCCTCTTGCAATGCACAAGTGTTTTGTTCGTGGAGATGTTGTTTTAAGGTCTGTGCATCTCATTTCATCCCCACGTGAAATGAGAATAATAATAACAAATAAATAATGATAATAATAATAATATGGGTCAAGTGTTAAAGAGTACCTTCCAAGAAAATGCAGGGTCCTGAGTTCAAATCCCAGCTCCACAGAAAAAGAAGAATACATAGTCCTATTCATTGAAAGCTATGTGATAAGAAATCAGCCACCAATGATGATATTGATAGGTACCCATTCCTATTGAATTTTGTAGATCAGGTAAGTATGGCGAAGACAAATTTAAAAATGGAGATCCAATAGCAACTTGAAGAGCAAAGCCCAACATAAAACGCAATTTTTCAAAACTCAGAATTCAAACCACCCTGGTGGTAACTAGGATAACCACCTAGCAACCGGGTGAATTTGACTGAAGTACATTACGTGAATATATGGAAGTATCACAGTAAGCCCTCTTATAGAATCAATAAACACTAATAAAAAGACAGAGAGAAGTTTAGAATTCACAAATATCCCATGATTTCTTTCACTAAGAACTAGCAAGGAAGTCATTTCTAGCTATGCACCAGTCACTACGCCTGTTATCCTAGCTACTCAAGAGGCTGAGATTTGAGGATCACAGTTCAAAGCCAACCAGGACAGCAAAGTCCCTGAGACTCTTATCTTCTATTAAGTAGCAAAAAGCCAGAAGTGGTAATGTGATTCAAGTGGTGGAGCACTAGCATTGTAAAGCTAAGGGACAGTGCCCAGGCCCTGAGTACAAGCCCCAGAACACACACACACACACACACACACACACACACACACACACACACACACACAGTTTCCTATAGAATAGTAATTAACTGGAGGGACCATCTCTAGGGCAATGGTTACTCATCTATCTAAATAGTAGTTTCATGCATCTTTCTATTACAATAACAAATCAAACTGTAAATGTGTTTTAATATTTCATAGGTACTTAATATTTCATATGAATTTAATATTTTATATTGATATAGAATGTGCATTTCTACCAACACATAAATATTCAGTGTTGCTACCTGCCTTTTTTTAGAACTCAAGAGTCATTTCTTGTTTGTGCTCTTCTGACTTGCACGGCCTCACCTGCCCCAGGCTCTGAGCCTCGGTGGCCTGAATCCCACAAATGCCTGCCAGGCCTGGCTTAGGACCTTGATCCTCAGATCTCAGCCTCCCGAGTTGCTGGAATGACAGGTATGAGCCACTAACCCAGCATCGTTTACTTTTGACAGTTCCTGGACAGTGTACCTTACATTAAAGCTGATCCTAGGTGTTTGTTTACTGTGATGCTTAATCCTGATTGTCAACTTGATTGGATGGAGAGACAGCTAGAAAGGTTAGCTCATTCCTGAGGGTTCTGACATAACCAGTGCTTTAACCCTGGGGTGGATTCAACTTTAGAATAGGCTCCAGGCGGCGGGGGGGGGGGGGGGGGGGCGGGGGGGGCGGGGGGGGAGGGGGAAGTGACGTAGGCCACTGTGGGTGTTTCTCTGACAAGTTGGCCTGAGCTTGTTTCTGTTGCTTTGCTTCTTAGATTCCATCGCATGAACAGCCTCCCATAGAGCAAATCTTCCTTATTCAGGAGGCTGAGTTCTAAGGATCGTGGTTCAAAGCCAGCCAAAGCAGGAAAGTCCACGAGACTCTTACCTCCAATGAACCTCTAAAGGCCAGAAGTGGAGCTGTGGCTCAATCTTGAGCACCAAGATTCAGCGACAGGAAGTGACACTGTGGCTCAAAGTGGTAGAGTGGCTAGCCTTGAGCCAAAGAGCTCAGGGCCAGCACCCAGGTCCTGAGTTTAAGCCCCAGAACCACACACACACACACACACACACACACACACACACACACACACACACACACACACAGAAACCTGACAATTATAAACGAACATCCCGAAAGCCATGAGCCTCAATAAATCTTTCCTCTTTTAAATTGCTTCTCTCCGATGTGTGTCACAACAATACAAAGTCTGACCAACTTATTTCCAAAGATGTGTGGTTATTGCTAGTTCTTATTCATAAATAACCAATCAGGTGCTAAGACACTGTGCATCTACGTTGAGTCATGCATGGTCTAGATGGAACAAAGTCGAGGAGACAAAAACCCAGAAGTAGGTGGGAGTGTGAAGTGCTCATTTCCCTTCTTATTTGTGTCCCTGGGACTTTATTTGGGAACAGAGAACAAAAGGATCGTTGTCTTTGTCAGAGAAGGAAACAGGGGAAAAAAAAAAACAGAGTTTATGGCCAAAGTCAGGGCATGTCCAATAAAGAGACAAAAATGAAAAAGTGCCTTCATTCATCTGTCACAACCCTCACTTGAATCGGAATGAAAAAGAGTTATTGTTCTTTTCATTCCCAGGAAGTCTAAGAAATGAATTTGAGAATTCAGACGTAAGAAAATTGAATGAAAATTGCTTAGACATCTGCTTTGAAGTCCAATATCAATTGGTGGCCTTCTTTTTGTAATAAAGCATACTTAATTTATATGTACTTGACATTCATTTGGCCAAATGACACCAATGGCTACCCTTATGATTAAAAAAAAACATGATAAAATTATGATAGAATTGAAATATAAATTGAGTTCTGTAAGAGACCCTCGCTGAAAGCAAAAAGGATTAGGGACATGGTTCAAATGTACAGAATTCTGGCCTACTGCACACAAGTTCCTGAATTTAATCCCTGCTAACACACGCTCACACACGCCTGTGTGCGCACACGCACAGAATTGTCACACCCCTAGACAAATAAAAAGGCCTATGAGGTCTCGCATAAGTATAAACATGAGTAGAGAATTCCTCAAATCATTCCCTAAGATGATTCAACTTCTCTCTCTCTCGCTTAAGATTCAGACTCAGACAAAGTGAGTATCAAGGTTCTGGAATCTTGTGGAAGACTATAGGCTGGCTGCTGGATTAGCCAGTCAGGAATATCTGTTTCTCTGGCAAAAAGAATTATCTGAAACCAAAAAGTAGGCCAGCGTGAGTGGCTCATGCCTGTAATCTCAGCTACGTAGGGGGCTGAGACCTCAGGAAAGAGGTTCAAAGCCAGCCCCGGCAGAAATGTCTGTGAGACTCTTATCTCCTGTTAACAAGCATAAAAACAGAAGTGGATGTGTGGCTCAGCTAATAAAGCGCTAGCCTTGCGTGAAGACCCCAAGGGAAGGCACAAAGCCCTGAATTCAAACCCCAGTACTGGCACAAAAAATAAAAATCTAAAAATGAACATAAAAATCGAGAATCAATCAGTCATTTGCCAAACATTTACAGTAGCTCTGGTCATGGGTTTATGGTAACAACACTACTGCTCATGAAGTTCCAGCATGAAGATGAATAACCAGTCTTTTATTCAATGTCCTATTTTCTCCTGATCAATGTTAATATTCTTCATTGTGGTGTTGTTGTTTTTGTCCAATTCTGAGTTCAACTTGACTATTTCGTTTGGTTTTTTTTGTTTGTTTGTGTGTTTTTAATTGGTCATGGCTTGAACTCGGGGCCTGGGAGCTGTCCCTGAGCTTCTTCACTCAAAATGAGTACTTTACCACTTTGAGCCACAGCTCTACTTCCAGTTTCCTGGTGGTTCATTGGAGATAAAGAGCCTCACAGACTTTCCTGCGCAGGCTGGTTTTGAACCGTGATCCTCAGATCTCAGCCTCTTGAGCAGCCGGAGTGACAGCCGTGAGCCACAGTGTTCGGATTCAGCTTGACTATTTTGAGTGCGCCTGCAATCTTGCTGTTTCAGGAGACCATTTTTTGGCTGTGTCCCAACACCTCTGACAGCTAAGTCTCCCCATCAGCTTCAATATATTTTACTAGCACTCTGTATTCTTTCCATAAAAGGAAATTCTGAACCTTAGATAAATAGAAGGAAAGTGTGGCCCAGGTTTTGTACTGATAATAGATGAACACAGCCCTCCTGCCGTCTGTGCGTCCCTCCATATGGGGTGAAATATTTCCACTGCAATTTGTGATGTTGTTCATAAACAAGCTGCTTCCCTTTCTCTCCAAAAGCCTTCCAATGCTGCCCATCATAAATTCATCCCACAATTCCACAATCTACATTCATCATTGAAAACAAAAGTGATGATGGATAAACATGGGGTTTAAAAAATATATCAAAATACAGATTATCTAGTGTTTATTTCCCCCCCAAAGTAATTGTTTTTAAGATAAATGCCCCTCCAGTCACAATGCCTCACCTTTATCTACATCCCCCAGCTGTTTAGTCTCTAGGGATACCGCACAATGGATTTGATCGTTTTTCCTAATGAATTCACCAACTCTGATCATATGAAAACACAGATCATTGCTTAGAAATAAAAGTGGAGACAATGTAAGTCTATACATTTCAACCAACCAAGCAGACATGAACTCCCTTTGAAGAAAAATAAACTTACTGTTTCATGTGTCTGCATGTATGCAGGGACTGGGGCTTGAACTCAGGGCCTGAGCACTCTCCCTGAGTGCTTAAGGCTACTTCAAGAGACGAGTTAAGCTTCCGAATTTTAAAGGAGAAAAAAACAAATCAGGGCTGGGAATAAGGCCTAGTGGTAGAGTGCTTGCCTCGTATACATGAAGCCCTGGGTTCAATTCCCAGCACCACAGATATAGAAAGTGGCCAGAAGTGGCGCTGTGGCTCAAGTGGTAGAGTGCTAGCCTTGAGCAAAAAGAAGCCAGGGACAGTGCTCAGGCCCTGAGCTCAAGCCCCAGGACTGGCTGTAAAAAAAAAAAAAAAATCATACACAATGCTGCTCTCACAGATATTCATGTTGTAAAAACCTTCATCTGAAACAATAATAATTACAGCCATGCCATCTTTCTGATTCAATACATTGATTTTTTTTTAAGTAGGTGATAAATTCTAGGCAAGGATGGATGCTAACTCAGCATCATTTATCTCCTACAAACTTCTGTCTGTTTGTGGCCAATCGTTTCCATGTGTCTTTAAGATCTGGAACACAAATCATCCTTTGTATAGCAAACTGCTCCACCCTCTCTCTATTTTTTCTCCCTTTTAATCTCCTCCAGAAAACACTGGCGTATCATCTAACATGAGAGATTGGGTCTAGGAAATACTAAAAACAAGTCCTACCACTTAGATTCTCTCTCCCAATAGTTCCTAAGCCAGCAGAGTGAATCAATTGTTATGCATTGTAAAAATAGACAGTGATGGCCCAGAGCAAAAGGCAGGTGGCACGTGCCAAGGAGTGAAGTCAGGGCAACCAGAGAACCATCTGGAAGTGCTAAGTGGCTCTTTAAGTTAAGATGACATGAGATGGGCACGGTAGATAAAAAGGAGGCGGGGCCAGGCAAGGTCATTAAGCCTCTGATTCATTCCAGCGCGCAAGAATTCCATTCCAGCTCCCCACATGGCTACTGAGACATGTCATCTGTGATAGCATACATTTCCATTCTCTCTTCGCAACTGGACATACGCCGAAAGCCAAGAGCAGTATGGCTCATGCCTGTAATCTCAGCTACTCAGGAGGCAGAGATTGGAGCCAGCTCCGCTGCCAAGTCCGAGAAACTGTTATCTCCAATTAACTAGCAAAAAAAACAGATATGGATCTAGGGCTCTAGTGGCAGACAGTCAGCCTTGGGGGGTGGAAAGGCAAGTGAGAATGTGAAGTCCCAAGTTCAAGTCCCAGTCCTGGCACTAAGAGAGAGAGAGGGAGGAAGGGAGGGAGGGAGGGAGGGAGGGAAGGAGGGAGGTCAGAGCCTGCTAACCAGATATGGTAAGATTACCATAATCCTGCAAGGAAATGATATTGCTCCAAACCAAGGCATGAAGTAGACATGGCGTCAGGAAAGCGACTAGGAAATGTGTTCTCTCTCCATTTCTATGCAGCCCAGCTGTTATTTTGAATTTCACCTTAGAATCGAAGCGGTGGGACTCAAGCCTGTGAGGTTTTTCCCACTCCCCAGACCGAGTCAATATTGACGAGGGTTGTTTTCCTTTGGGTTTGTCTCAGATTAGGATCTCAAGGTGAGAGCATTTTTAAACATGCCTGTACCAACTGGAAAGTCACAATACCTGCTTTGAAAGAAAAGAGTCAGCCAGGCGCTGGTGGCTCCCGCCCGTCATCCTAGCTACTCAGGAGGCTGAGATCTGAGGATCATGGTTCAAAGCCAGCCATGGCAGGAAAAGTCCGTGAGACTCTTATCTCCAATGAACACCAGAAAATTGGAAGTGGAGCTGTGGCTCAAAGCGGTAGAGTGCCAGCCTTGAGTGAAAGAGCTCAGGGACAGCACACCAGGCCTGAGTTCAAATCCCACTACAGACAAAACGATGATGATGGTGGTGATGATGACGAATAAAAGCAATCCATGCAGAAAAGAGCTTTAAGAGAAATCCAGTTAAAATACAAGGCAGGCCCCTTATCCCTCCTACTCATCCATGCTGATCAAAGATGATAGTTTCTTCCTTTTTTTTTTTGTTTTCCTTTAGGGAGAGGGTGGTACTGGGTATTGAACTCAGGGTCTGGGTGGTATTCCTTAAGTTTTTCACTCAAGGCTGGTGCTCTACCACTTGAGCGACAGCTCCACTTCTAGCATTTTGCTGGTTCATTGGAGATAAGAGTCTCGCGGACTTTCTTGCCCAGGCTGGCTTTGAACCTCAATCCTCAGATCTCAGCTTCCTGAATAGCTAGGATAACAGGTGTGAGCTACCAACTTCCAACTTAGATTATTATTATTGTGTGTGTGTGTGTGTGTGTGTGTGTGTGTGTGTGCACGTGCCAGTCCTGGGGCTTGAACCCAAGGCCTGAGCACTGTCCCTGAGCTTCTTTTGCTCAAAGCTAGTACTTTCCCATCTGAGGCACAGCTCTAGTTCTGGCTTTTGGGTGATTGACTGGAGATAAGAGTCTCAAGAACTTCCTTGCCCTGGCTGACTTTGGACCCTGATTCTCAGATCTCAGACTCCTGAGTGGCTAGGATTACAGGTGTGAGCCACTGGTACCTGGTTCAAACTTGCTATTTGACTTATCTTATTTCTCTTAGGTTTCTTCTCCAACTAGAAAAGTTTGTTCCCACAAAGGTATTGCAAAGACCTAACTGACTGACCAGAAAAATCACTGTCATGGAAAGCACCCTGGAGGTAGTTATTGCTTTTTCCACCAGGAAGCCTCGGGCAAAGTCAGAGAGACTCCTAAGCTGATTCCATCAGCCCAGCCGGGCCACGTTTCTATAATTAGCGCGTGATGTGTAAGAATAATTTATGGCCAGTCATCCCTGGTGACGCTCAAGCTGCTTCAGCATAATGAAGGAGGGGGGTGAGTTGCATAGCCGTCCCTTCCTCCAGGCAGAGAGGGAGCACCTATGGTCACACGTACTGATCCAGGGCCAGCTGGAAGTGAACTTCCAGGACCAGCTCCTGGCTGGACACCCCCCCCCCCCCCGGCACCCTGTCTCTGTGTTCCGCCCCAGGAAGAACAGAACTGCTATCCCAATCCCCTTCCACTCCTGCGTCAATAGAGACTCCACAATTTCTAGGAGGAGGAGACCCACCTTGCACGCCTAGGTGTAAAGTGCTGTCTTCGCCTCACGTTGATTTGAACATTTGTTCCCACATGGGTAGACACAGTTCTGTGATCCAGTAGGAAGGCCCGCCCTCTATTCCTGGATCAATGCATATTTATTCATAACAATAATTCATCTAATGATAGCAAGCTATTAATACTCTACGACTATGCAATTATTGTATTTATAATGCATAATTCCACTATGTAACTATAGTATGATTGCAAATTATAATTTATATTCCTATATCATAAACAGGAATATATGTAAGTATATATTTATAGGACATAAGTATAACTATGCATTTATTTACATTTTATTTATTAAATAAACTTATATTATAAGATAAAGATATAACTATAGTTATAGTTCTTTTATAAAAATTATAATATGCTATTTATATTTTATACAAAATATACTATTATATAATATTTATATTGTATAAAATATGTACTATAATTCCATTATATGTAATATAATATATATTTGTATAAATATATGCATAGTTGAATAAATATAATTGTTTGAATATAGTTATATAACTATAAATACATTTTATAACATAAATATATTTAATATAACAAATAATATGTAGCATAGCATACACTATATACCATATAATATATAAATGATACATGGAATTAAATATTTGTGAATAATAATTATAGATATACATCGAATTATATGTAGATATTTTATTTATATATAATATGTACAATCATACATTTATATTTATAATTCATATTTCAACTTATAACTTAGTGATCTTAATTATAAAATATCAGTACTACATTAGCATTAATGCTAGTATATTTATAAACAGACTTATGATCAAATACTCCCTAGTTTCATAAAGAGTGTTCCCAGATCAAACCAATAGATCTGCCAATCTAATCATTTATGTGTAATCATTTCTTTTGTTTTTTTGTTTTGTTTTGGCCAGTCCTGGGCCTTGGACTCAGGGCCTGAGCACTGTCCCTGGCTTCTTTTTGCTCAAGTTAGCACTCTGCCACTGAGCCACAGCGCCCCTTCTGGCCATTTTCTATATATGTGGTGCTGGGAATCGAACCCAGGGCTTCATGTATACAAGGCAAGCACTCTTGCCACTAGGCCATATCCCCAGCCCAATCATTTTTGATTATTGAGGCTCACATCACAACTGAGCTTCTTTCTCCACGGGCTTTCCAGTGAATCAAGAGAAGGCACCGACACTCACTAGACATCCTATCTGATCCAAAAATTAATCATTTAAGAAAGGAATTTGATTTCCCTGCAAGTATAGATATAGGTGAATCACATGGAGACGTTCAATATTGAATTTGTTCCTTTGACATGGAAAATAAAATAAGAAACTCCTATGCCACTATTACTCATCCTAACCCTAAATATTTTATTTTGTCACTACTGCAAAAATACACGTTTAGTTTCTTAATTCCCTGTCTCTCTTTGCTTTGGGGGCTTTGGTTTGTTTGTTTTGCTTTTGTGCCAGTACTAGGGCTTAAACCCGTGGCCTCGGGTTTTGGCTTTTTTGCTCAAGGCTGATATTCTACCAATTGAGCCACACTGCCATTTACAGTATTTTGCTGGTTAACTGAAGAGAAGAGGATCATACACTTTTCTACCAGGGCTGGCTTTGAGCCATAGTCTTTAGATCTCAGCCTCCTGAGGATCTAAGAATACAATGGGCCCATCGCTCTCTCTTTGCTTTTTTTTTTGGCCAGTCCTGGGCCTTGAACTCAGGGCCTGAGCACTGTCCCTGGCTTCTTCCCGCTCAAGGCTAGCACTCTGCCACCTGAGCCACAGTGCCCCTTCTGGCCGTTTTCCATATATGTGGTGCTGGGGAATCGAACCGAGAGCTTCATGTGTAGGAGGCAAGCGCTCTTGCCATTAGGCCATATTCCCAGCCCTCTCTCTTTGCTTTTTATATATCTCTAAACCAGATCAAATTACTTTTACTGCAATTTTTGTGGCTTTAAAGTACTATTATCATACGGTTTTGTAAAATATTCTCTAAAAGCACAAGCTAACTTGTGTCTGTGATTGTCACCCTGTAATTTTATATATCTTCATCAAAGCAGGCATTTGGGGCGGGGGGGAGGGCAGGGGTGTGTGGGCATACAAGTGTCAGTACTGGGGTTTGAATCCAGGGTCTCCCACTCTCCCTTAGCTTTGTCCACTCAAGGCGGGTGCTCTACCACTTGAGCTACAACCCCACGTCTGCCTTTTTGGCTGGTTAGCTGGGAATTCACGTCTCACAGACTTTCCTGCCCGGGCTGGCTTCCAACTGCGATGTTCAGAACTCAGCCTGTGGAGGGGCTGGGCTGACCGGCGTGAGCACTGGCAGCTTTTCCTGTCTTGGAAATTGAGCCCTTTCAGCAAGGAAGAGATTCAATCTGTCTCAGCTTGAGGTCAGGGCTGATAACCAAGTCCCCTTCCTATTCCAGATTTCTCTGACAGAAGAAACACAATGCAATGCTAGGATTTGTGTGGACTATTCCTGCTTCCAGTATCCACACATCGCTATGACTGTAAAGCATGGCTCTGTACTTCTTTCTGGGAGTTTCTATGGGTAATGTGCCAAGGGTGACACAGAACATACCCCGATGGCACGCGCTGGTTTTAGGGGTTCTCTGTGAAGGTGTTGATCACCTTCTGTTGGGTGTTCCGTTATTCTGGCTAAGCATGGGCAGGTGACTGGTCTATGCAACTTCTGGAATGTCTAGCTGTTCAGATTCTAGGAGCTGCTGAAATATTCATTGAGCAACTGATCAAATAAATAAATCACCCATGCCTGCAGCCAGACTTCCTGCCCAGAAAAGAAGAGTGGGAGCAAATTCAACTGCGTGTCTTTCCCCGATTCAAATAAAAACTTTAGATTCTGGCAGGCGCTGGTGACTCCCGCCTGTCCTCCCAGCTACTCAGGAAGCTGAGATCTGAGGATCACAGTTCAAATCCAGCCCAGGCAAGAAAAGTCCATGAGACTTCCATCCCACTACAAGCTGGAAGTGGAGCTGTGGCTCAGGTGGTAGAGGCGCTAACCTTGAGCACAAAAGCTCAGGGACAATGCCCAGGCCCTGAGTTCAAGCCTCAGTAACCACACACACACACACACACACACACACACACACACACACACACAGAGAGAGAGAAGTTCACCAACAATCAATCTCACTCATGCAAATGAAATAATTCCAGCGAACACAGCCTCCTAGATACAAGCCAGCATTGCTAGGCTACAGCCTTCGGATTTTCACAGAGAGCTCACAGGAACCCTCACAATACAGGAGAAGACAAGGCGCCCATACCACACATTCCATTCGAGGAAGGTAATGCCTTACCAAGCCTTGGCAAACACAAGCTGCAGAGCTCATCAGCAGAACCGTGAAACACCGTGCTGGGGGAAAAGAATTCCATTATGAAGTGTTCCCGTTGACCTTGCCCAGATAATCTGCTCAGGTCCAAGTGAACCAGGATTTAGAAGTTGATTTGGGCAATTCAATGGATCCTAGAAGCGCTGGCATCACAGATAATCATATGTGTGCATGTGTGTGTGTGTACATGGTGGGTGTGTGTTTGTGTGTGTGTGTGTGTGTTTGGGCTTGAACTCAGGGCCTGGGCACTGACCCTGAGCTCTTTTGCTCAAGGATGGCGCTCTACCACTTGAGCCACTGTGCCACTCTTCCAGTGATTAATTTGAGATGAACCTCATGGACTTTTTCCAGCCCAGGCTGGTGTTGAACCATGATCCTCAGATCTCAGCCTCCCAAAAAGCTAGGAACACAGATGTGAGCCACCGGCATCTGGCTTTGTATTTCTTTCCTTAATTAACGTGCCTATCACTTTCTCTATTTTCACTTTTTGCCAGAATTCTTCCCTTCAAGGATGGAAGTGAATTCGTTGCACTGAAAGTTCAGGTGACAGTAACATTTGCTTGCTGAAAGCAAGGGACCCAAGACACACCGCTAAATCGGTGAATCTGTGCATCCAAATTTGTAAGCTCATACCTATATAAATGTATATCTCTAAAAATCTTTGAATCTACGCTCCTCTATGTCTGAGAGTAGATGATTCTTCTGGGCTATTAAGAATTCGGCTTCAGGATAATAGAATAGAATGATTTTTTTTCATCTTGTATATTCAAACGTGCTATGCTCTAGAATTCTAGAAACATCAGTAAAGCATAATTCCTGGCAGAAGCTGACTTTGTGACTTTACAAGCTGGAAAATTTGCGAGTCCTTAGCCAGGAACCAAAATGCTCGCTCCTGTCCTGCTAGTCACTCAGGAGACTAAGATCTGAGGGACCGGGTTCAAAGCCAGCCTAGGCAGACAAATCTGTGAGATTCTTATCTCCACTGAACCAACGAAGAGCCAGAAATGGAGCTGTACCCCAAGTAGAAAGTGAGTCATATCTCTCTCTCTCTCTCTCTCTCTCTCTCTCTCTCTCTCTCTCTCTCTCTCTCTCTGTTTAACAAAATGCTGATAGTGTTTTTACAACAGAATGAAAACCAATCTGTGCCTGGCCCTACTTGTGAATATGCAAACACAGTTTATTCATGGAGATGAGTTCACCATATGGAAGCTTCTGGAACAGTCTGCTCTAACATCTTTCATATGCTCTGCCTTAAAGGCCACGTCCTCACCCGTGTTCTCTGTGGAGCACTTCAGCCTGGGGTGCCATACTCCCCACATCTCACCCTCCGACCACAGCTTCTGTCTCCCCTAAACCCTGTTTCTTGCTTTTAGGGAAATACAACACCATCAAGGGGTTCTAGAATATTCCTTTTTGTCTCCTGAATTGACATCCCCAGCCTGTCTCAAATGAATGGCTGATCATTTTTTTTTATATTTCATTGTCTAAATTTCAAATCATTGCTTTGTTTCCCCCCATAAATGTAAATTGGATAAATATTTAATCTTGCAAGTAAATTAGAAAAATCTCATTAGGAAAGGCATAAGTTGAGCACCATAAGTCTGAAGATCCTGGTTCAAAGCCAGCCTAAAGTAGAAAGCCCGTGGGACTCTTATCTCCAATTAACCAGCAAAAAGCCAGAAGAGAAGATATGGGAGGAAAAAAAAAAATGAGAGCACACCGAAACCTGAAAACAAAAGAAACCTAGAAGAAATAATTTTGAAAGTTTTCACCATAAAAAATGATCAGTGTCGGAGCTCTATTGAATCTGGTTTAATAAACACCTAACATATATATATGTATATATATGTGTGTGTGTGTGTGCCAAAATATCTAATAGCACCCATTCATATGTATGATTTTTATTCCTTTTATGTATCAGAAAAAATAACAATAAATATACTGGGCATTGATGGCTTATCCTAGCTACTCAGGGGGCGGAGATCTGTGGCTCCTGGTTCAAAGACAGCCTGGGCAGGAAAGTTTCTGAGAGTCTAATCTCCTAATTAACCAGCGAAAAGCCATTTCTTCTGAAAGAAAAGACCTCACAACAGATGAAAGACTATTTATTTGTCACAGCTGGGAGATAAAAACACACCACTTTCCGCTGGAAAGATTAGAGGGTGTTTGTGATGAGGCTCAAACCAGTCATTAAAACATCCTCCTTAAATAAAGACTTGGTATATAGTATGAGCAATTAGCACCTGCTACTCTACCCAGGACACATAACATTTCAGAAGAATGGGCAGATACCTAGGCAAAACCCTATTCATGTATACCTATTTTTTTTTTTTTTAGTCCTTTCAGGATTAACAGCCTCCCCCAAAACACTTCAAATAAGACTCAAGGAGTTCCGACTCCCTGAAGTATTTTTACAGAAAGTCTGTGTGGACTTGAAAGAATGTGGGTCGAATATTTCAGAGCCTTATTGTGTTACTCACTGGCTGCATATCATAAAAGTAATTCCCGTAAACTCCCTGAGCAAACCAATTCCTCATCTGGAAAGCAGTATAAGTATCTGGATAATATCCAGATATGATATAGCAACAAGACTGTGGCTCGTGCCTGTAACCCAGCTACTCGGGAGGCTGAGATCTGAGGACCCCAGTTTGAAGCTGTCCCAGAGCTTTTCTTTCTTTCTTTTGTTAAATCAAGGCTGGTGCTTTACCACTTGAGCCACAACGCAACTTCCACCGTTGGTGTTATTTCATTGAAGAATTCGAGTGCGGGCTGGCTTCATCGAACCACAATCCTTAGATCTCAGCCTCCTGAGTAGCTGGAATTACAAGGTTGAGCTCCTGGGGGGGGGGGGTGCTGTATAAACCTTCAGGAGTGTGATTTGGAAGTTCAAGGACAGCCTGCGTTGACATAGCTCGGTGGAATACAGAAGAGCAGCCCAGCTCCAGCTCTTCAAAGAATGACTGGCCTCTGGCCAAGAGTTTTGCATTGTGTATTTCTGGACTCAGTGTGCATAGAAAGCAGGAAGGACAAAACGCCAATCATTGTCTACTTCAAACAACTCCCAAACCAGCAGCCTGAGAGTTGAAAACCTGGCTCGCAAAGTGACACCGTTTGCCAGCACTCACATCTACGGCTAATATGCTTTACAGATGACAAAGTGATTGTTAACCACTGAGCTGATTTTTGGTGATGGTTATTATGGCTTTCCTTCCAAATGAAGAGACTTTAGGATGGCTAAGCAAAGGCCCTGCAGGTTGGGACCAGAGCCAGGAGATGACAGACAGTCTCATTTCATGTTCTGGGTTTATTTCCCTATTTACAGATGTTTATCGCCACTTTGCGTCAGCTTGTGCTGTCTGCTCGGTTCTTTCTTCACACACAGCCGCATTAAAAAGGGAAGCCAAAGAGATTAACCACATAGACGTCTATCACTCAGTACCAAAGATTGTGTGTGCCAGTCCTGGGACTTGAACTCAGAGCCTGGGCACTGTCCCTGACCTTTTGTGCTCAAGGCTAATAGTTCACTAACACTTGAGCCACAGCTCTATGCCTGGCTTTTTTTTTTTTTGGTGGTTCATTGGAGAGAAGAGTCTCACAGACTCCCCTGCACAGGCTGGATTGGAACCGCGATCCTCAGATCTCAGCCTCCTGAGTAGCTGGGATGACAGGCGGGGGCCACGGACACCAGGCTTCCAAGATTGTTTTAGGGGTGTGTGTGAAAGATCAAGTTGGGTTTAAAGCGATGGGCTGGAAAGCATCGTGTATACACAGAGAAATCCCATGTACCCATTAGCCAAGTTAGGCTTCCTTCCATAGCATGACTCCTCCAGAATTTTCCAAAACCAAGAAAACCACACAGACAACCCAGACACCAGGGTCTGGTTAAGGAGACACGAATCCTCTTCAATGAGATCTGAATAGGAAAAACAGAAGGGTTTCGCCAGCTGTCATTTCTTTTCACAATTCCATCTCTGATGCCCACTTTCCCCCATGAACATTGGCTATTTTTACTGCCTGACCCAGCGAAGGTTCTGGCTAAAGTGGCCACCATAGCAACAAGCTCCAATCACGACTTTTCCCAACCACACGAACACACAAACCAATGCCATTATAGGGAGCACGGGCGTGCTTCATGAAATGTACATTAGGAACCTAAACCAAAGAAAAATTGTGGGTACTATATTCCTCGAGGAAAGGTGGGTTACATATTATTTGTTTAGCCAGGTGCCCCCCCCATATACACACATTTATACGTACATACACACAACACATGTATTTGTATAGGTTTGTACGCATGTGTGCATGTATGTGTTAGCACCTGGTGAACCAAATATGCATGTGTATATGTGTGTATATAGGACATGTGTGTGCATCTCTGTGTGTGCACGTATGTATGTGTGTATGTATGTACATATATATGTATAGGTATGTGTTTATTTTTCTACTCTTTTTCTTTGCCAGACCTGGACTTGAACTCAGGGCCTGGGCACTGTCCCTGAGCTTCTTTCACTCAAGGCTAGCACTCTACCTCTTGAGCCACAGCGCCACTTGTGGCTCTTTCTGTGTCTGTGGTACTGGGGAATCGAACCCAGGGCTCCATGCATGCTAGGTGAGCACTCTACCACCACTAAGCCACCTCCCCAGCCCATCTACTTTGTTTTGTGGGGTTTTTTTTAACTTAAATTTTGCTTTTATTTTTCCTTTCCATATGGTGAAACTCTAAATAACTAGGACCCACGGAGAAGATGAAACTTACCTTTGTTAGTAGGATATTTACAGAGCATAAATGTGTTCTATAACTGGGTTACTGCTATGTAGATCTTCTCTTTGCTGGTCTTAAGCCATACTTCTTAGCTACTCTGATCTCCGGGGTATCCATTTGGGGCATGCTGGAAGGGTAACATTAGGAGCTAATTCTTCTTAGCAAAAAGGGGGGAAAGCTGCGTGAAGGCTTTAAACAAAACTGGGAACGCAATTCAATCGGGAACACATAATTACTTCATGCTGACTGAAATCAAGGGGGCATAAATAAGCGACTCTTCTTGTAGATGCCATTACAAAATTACAACCTGGGCCTCTTCGCCACCATCTACCCAAAGAGACTCTTTGCTGGGCTTTTGCAATGATGACTCATTCCTCCTGTAATTTAATAGAATGGTTGGTAAAAAACAAAAAAGGCTAACGTTCCTGAATTCCTAAGCAATCTACGATGGCTGGTGACATCACCCGATGTCTAGAAAATGTCTAGTGAGATGAAAATATGTTCATAGATGTGCACAAGTTCGTGTCCTCTTTATTTTCTATGCTTCTTATTCTCGTTTTGAAAAACTTGGGACTCTAAGAACGGAAGGAGAGTAGCTTGAGGCCAATCGGATCAGGAAAGCTTGTGAGATTCTTTCTCAAACCCACAGCTTGGGTGTATGGAGTGTGTGAGGCTAAGGTCAGAGGATCATGGTTCGAGACCAACCCTACAAAAACCCTTAGCATTCTCTTTCTAAAGAGGAAAGCTGGATAGGATGGGATGTGCCTATAATCCCAGCACCCACCCATCCAGGCAGGAAGTCCAAACCTTATCTTGTAAATAAGACAAGACGGGAGGGGTTGGTACGTGTGTAGGTGCTGAGTATAAACTTTAGAACTGAAAAAGAAAGAAAAACCAAAGGGGCGGAAAAAGCAGCAAGAGAATAGACTGCAATCGTTTTCTGGATTCCTTTCCAGCTATGTGACTGAATGTTGAAACACATCATCTAATAACTATAGCTTGTACTATTTTTACCCACACGA
Organism: Perognathus longimembris pacificus; assembly: GCF_023159225.1. Taxonomy (NCBI): domain Eukaryota; kingdom Metazoa; phylum Chordata; class Mammalia; order Rodentia; family Heteromyidae; genus Perognathus; species Perognathus longimembris. The sequence continues at coordinate 6,286,777 of NC_063187.1, forward strand.
ATAACTGATGGTTGTCAGAAATCTCTAACCAACTGTCACTTTCTTCTCCTTAAGCCACCCTCCGATTTGCACTGTCTACCTGGCTTCTTTTTCCCTTCAGAAAAAAAAACAAAACAAAACACTATCATTTGTAAATTAAAGGTTGTCATTCATCAATAAAAAATCTTCAATAAATGAGTCCTAGTTCCAAGCTAGATAACCACTATTTTTACCTTCTTTATTACTTAGAAAATATCTCTGTCATTTTGGGGCTCCAAATCAATCTTTTATCTATGAGAGAACTTGTTCTCCCATCCCCTGATAACTTAATTTTTTTTTTTCCTTTAAAAGTTTGTTGTAGCTGGGTGTTGGTGACTCATGCCTGTCATTCTAGCTACTCAGAAGGCTGAGATCTGAGGGTCACGATTTGAGCCCAGGCAGAAAAATCTGTGAGAGTCTTATCGCCAATTAAGTACCAAAGGCTGGAAGTGGTGCTGTGGTGTAGGTGGTAAGGCATTGCTTTGAGGGAAAAAAAGGCTCAAGGACAGCACCCAGGCCCTGATTTCAAGCCCCATGACCACCAAACTAATAATAATAATAATAATAAGTTTCATTTCCATTCTGGTGGCAGGTATTACAAATGGGAAGAAAAAAAAACATTGTCTTTGCACCTTCTTTAATCATCTGTGGCAAATTGTCATGTTGTTGTTGTTACTGTTATCATTATCATTTATGCCACTACTGGGGCTTGAACTCAGTTCCTGAATGCTGTCCCTTAGGTGTTTATTTTTTGCTCGAGACTAGCACTTTGCCACTTCAGCCACAGCTCCATTTCTAGCATTTTCCTAGTTAATTAAAGCTGAGATTCTCTCACAGACTTTCCTGCCCAAGCTGGCTTCAAAATGAGATCCTCAGATCTCAGCCTCCTGAGTAGCTAGGATTATCGGCATGGGCCACTGGTGCCTGGTACAAATGGTCATATCAATATTAATAACATCGAGTAGCTTTTAGACATGAACTGTAATAAAAAATATGACTGTAGGTTCATGTCTAGATAGATAGTTATTTACATTTAAATGTTACCCATCCCTAGGTGAATAAAATAATATTGTATCCACACTAGGACTTAAGTCATTTCACTCCGTGGCAAGTCTTCCCAAGAGTGTACACTATAGATGTACGCTTAGAGATCGTAGTTAGCCCAGCTGCCAACAACTCACCTGTCTATTAATATCTGGATTTTTTTATTTAAATCACATAGGGTTATACAATTGAATCTATTTGGGTAGTAAAAGAGCAATAAAGTCGTGACCCATGTCCTAACGTGGACCGATCTCAAGATAGTCGACTGAGAAAAAGCAAAGCCAGGCCTACAGAAGAAGAACGCTGGGGCTGAATGTCTGGGAGGTTCTAGAAGATGAATAGCAAATGCTGCCGGAGCAAAGAGTATAGATGAGGTTACCTGCTATCCAGTGCTGTGAGTATTACACAGGCCCCCGGGCTGTCCTGACTCCATAGCTGTGTCTTAGGCCAGCTCTGTCCTTCCTCATCAGCAGCTATTTTATGAAGTATCAGATTACTAATGGTGTCATGCTCAAACCCTCCTTCTGCTACCACCTCAGTTCACAAAGTCACTGTCGGCCCTTTAAAGAATGCAAAAGAAGGATCCGGGTGTTTCTTGGGTGATGGTCATTTCCTACAACTTGGTTTAATGTCGTTTGCCAGGAGTTCGTTGTCACAGCCTTTGTGGAACAAGGAACCGTACGGAAAGCTGGGCTGCGCCTCACACCAGGGGCTCCCGCCTGTCACCCTAGCTACTCAGGAGGCTGAGATCTGAGGATCGTGGTTCAAAGCCAGCCCAGGCAGGAAAGTCCGTGAGACTCTGATCTCCAGTTAATTACCAGAAAACTAGAGCTG
>NC_063187.1:6289172-6346079 GCF_023159225.1 Perognathus longimembris pacificus
CTCCCCCTTCCCTCTCCTCCTCCTCCCTGACCCCTCCCACTCCCCTCTCCTCCCCCTCCCCTCTCTTCCTCCTCCCCCCCCTGCTTGTGTCCCCCACCCCCGCTCCCACAATGCAGCGGGGCAGCTCCGTCCCCTCCGTCCGTCCGTTACCGCGCGTCCCCGGGCGGGGCGGGGCGGGGCGGGGCGGCGGCTGCGGCAGCGCGGTCGGCCGCGGGGGGGGCGCCCGGGGACCCCGGCTTCGCGCGCGGGGCCCTGGGCAGCGCGGCGGGCCCGGCGGAGGAGGGGGCGGAGCTCGGGGCGGCCCGGCCTCCCCCCCCCCCCCCCAACCCCGACCCCCCCTCCCGGTGTCCCCGGAGCCCGGCCTCCGAGCCGAGCCGAGCCGGAGGCGCCGGCCCTCCGCGTCCGCCCTCCGCGTCCGCCCGCCGCCCCGCGCGCCCCGCACCGCGCCCCGCGCAGCCCAGCACCGCCGCCCGCCGCCGGCCCGGGCCTCCGCCGGGCGGGACCCCGCACCGCGCCCCGCGAGGGAGGCCGCCGGCCTGGAACCGAGTAAGTGCGGCGGCCCCCGCGCGGTCCGGAGCTCCGATCCCGGCCGGGCCGGGCCGGGCCGGGCGCCGCGGGGCCCCGGAGACTTTGGGGGCCGCGGATGGGATCGGGCCGGTGTGGGGGGCGGCCGGGGGCGCGCGCTCCCCCCTGCGACGGCGATCATTAAGACGAGCAATCACAGCAACAACAACAACAACAACAACAATAATCATAATAACAAGCAGGCATTTTCGGGTCTTTTTTTTTTTTTTTGCACGGCGAGCGCCCAAGCCGGGACTTTGCAAAGTTCACTGCCAGGCAGAAAGTTCCAGAGCCCCCGGCGGCCGGCGGGGACTCTTGGATTGGGGGGGGGGGGTATGGTTTGATCTGCTGCTCGCTTGGGGTTGATGGTGATGGTGATGGTGGTGATGATCTTGTGCTGCTCACTCCCGGCGGGATTTGAACTCGCGGCCCCCCTGGCACTGCCCCCTCCCCCTCCCCTCCTCCTCCTCCTCCTCCTCCTCCTCTTCCTCCTCCCCTTGGCCTGTGTGGTTCCAAGCCACCACCCCCCCCCCCCACCCCCCACATGCCTGGGCGCTCCACCGCTTGAGCCACAGCGGCTTGTCGTTGGTTCCTTGGACCTAAGAGCCTCTCATGGGCTTGGTGGGGTGGGGGGTGCGGGTGGGGGGCAGCCAGGGGACACCCCCCCCCCAACAGCTTGGGACCTGAACTCAAGGGCCCTATCCTCACCTCCACCCCCATCCCCCTGAAACCCACACCAAGGAGAGGATGCATGCAGGGTGGAGGATGCATGCAGGTCGGGTGAGTCCTGCCAGCCAGGGCCAAGTATTGCATTTTTCCAAAAAAAAAAGCAAGCAAATACTTCCAGCTTAGTGATACCACACACACACACACACACACACACACACACACACACACACTGGGTTATTTTCACTTCTGCCTTAGATCTGTTTGCCTTCGTCCCCCCCCCCCCCCCCCCCCCGCCATCTTTTCACTATGGACAGAGAGAGAGAGAGAGATCTGGGGGTTTTTCTATTGTTTCTCCTTTGGTGGGGCCCAGGGAATCTTATTTTTTCTTCTGTCCTTGGTGTGTGGTTCAAGTCTTTCTTCTTTGCCAGGAGTTGGAGAGGGGCCCCTGTGGTGGTGAGGGTTAGGGGAGAAAGGACCCCCACACACTCGCTGGCTTTTCTTTAGGAGTTCAAGTGTTCCGAGTGTGCCTGAGGCTATTGGTGAACGGATCACCAGCCAGCTGTGTGTGTTTGTGTGTGTGGTGCTGGTACTGGGGCTCGAACTCAAGGCCTTTGCACTTTGATTGGAGCTCCGCTTTGTCGCCTCTCAAATCTAGCTCTCGACCCCTTGAGCCACAGCTTCACTTCCAGCTTTTTTTTTTGGTGGTTCATAGGCGATAAGAGAGTCTCAAGGACTTTTACTTCCCCGGGCTGGCTTTGAACCGTGATCTCCAGATCTCAGCCTCCCGAGTAGCTGGGATGACAAGGCGTGAGCCGCTAGCCACCAGCTACTAAGTTTTTTTTTTTCTTTTTTAATGTGAATCCTCAGTATTTAATTTTTATAGCCTGCTATACCGGCGGCTTATGTCTGTGTTTAAGTAGAATCCTGGACGTTTTGACAGGTGATGAATTCCCTCCTTTCTGGCCATTTGCGAGGATCAAACTGTTGTTTGTGGCAAAGGCATTGTGGCCCCCCCCCCTTTTTTTTCCCATGATTAATTCCTGACATAATTCTACAATGTTCAGACCCTAGATACTTTGCTAGCATTCAGTGCACTGTAAAACACTTTGTAAGTAGAAATGAAGTGGACATGCTGTTCAGGCAGGAAACTATGTATCCTAAGTCAGGATTCAGATTTATTTTATTCATTTATCTTTTAAATTATTATTATTATTATTTTGTGTGTGTGTGTGTGTGTGCGCACTAGTACTAGAACTTGAATTCAGAGCCTGGGTGCTGTCCCTTAGCTTTTTCACTCAATTCTGGCATTCTACCACTTGAGCAACGCCTCTACTTCTAGCTTTTGGGGCAGTTAATTGTAGATAGGAGTCTCAAAGTGTCTCTCCTGTCGTTGAGGCCAATGCTAAAGCCTAGTTTAGTCACCAGTGCCTGTAAATATAGCAGGCATTTAATAAATAGTAGTTGATGCAGTGAATAAGAGAATAATATCAATTCTCTCTTTGAAAATATGAACTTCGCTTTTTGTGCTGGCTACTGGTAGCTCGCCATTCAAAGCCAACTAGGGCAGGAAAATCCATGAAATGAGCCGGCAAAAGTCTGGCACTGAAGCTGTGGTTCAAGTGGTAGCGTATCAGCCATGAGGGGAAAAGCTCAGGGACGACACCAAGGCCCTGAGTTCAAGCCCCAGGACTGACACAAAGATAAATAAATATCATTTGCTTTTTGTGATACAAAAGCTAAAAGCGATTTTGTTCTTTTTCTTCCTCTCTGGTTTGATGAAAAGGAGTCAGTGCTCTGGAAAAGTAGTCGTTGCATTTGGGCTCTTTGGGAGAATTCATCGTGTGTTATAAATTGATTCACCATCTAATTAGTGTTTCTCTGGTGATTCTCTTTTGTAGGCAATCCTTTTTTTCCCCCCCCTCTAAATACATCATTAAAATAATCATGCTTATTTCCATCAGCACAGGATTTACTAAAAGGGCGGGGGTGGGTAGATCTTCTTGTGTTATTCTGTGTGCCAGTGTCTTACAACAGGCAACAGCTATTAGCTTTGCAGTGCTTCAAAGGGAAGCTGGAGAGACTCCCAGTAAGATTTCTGTGGGGTACAGCATTGTCCAGACCTGGGGTGGGGGGACGTTACTGGCTACCCTTTGACCAGAGAGAAGAGAAGAGAGGGGCTTGATTAAAAATGGGAGTTTTGTAGAGAGGGAGACTTGGATCTCTCTCAAGAAGTTGTAGGTAAGCAAGGTGACTGCGGCTCCCGCCTGTCATCCCAGCTACTCAGGAGGCTGAGATCTGAGGATCGGGGTTCAAAGCCAGCCTGGGGGAGGGGAAGTCAGTGAGACTCTGATCTCCAATGAACCACCAGGAAACCGGAAGTGGAGCTGTGGCTCAAGTGGGAGAGCCTGTCCTTGAACTCAGGGCCTGGCTTCTATCCCTTAGCCTTTTTGCTCATGACGGAAGCTCTACCACTCGAGCCACAGTGCTGGTTAACTGGCGCTAAGAGTCTCAAGAACTTTACTGCCTGAGCTGGCTTTGAACCAGCTACTTCAGCCTCCTCAGTAGGCAAGATTACAGGCATTCAGCTTGTTGGAATACTTCTCTCCCCCCCCCCATCCTCAGATCTCAGCCTCCTGAGTAGCTGGGATGACAGGCGTGAGCCACATATACTAAGTTGATGAACCAATAACTGTCACGTTTTCAGTAGTGGTGCTCTGAATCTCTCTTTGTTCCATAATCGCTTGTATCATCTCCCAAGTTTTTAAGCCGGTGGTTTTCCTTCCTGAAGACCTAGGCCATTTCCCTGACATCCTGCCTTTCTTGTCAATCATCCATTGGGAAGTCCATTCTGGCATCTTCTTCCTGTTGAGCAATCTAGATCTTAGTGTTCAACAGGCTGGGTGATCTTGGGTAGGAAAGTACTGTTGCGCCCCTCTGATAGGCTAAGTCCTGACTTACTGCAAAGGAGGACATAGCTTATCTCTGGTCACAATCATAAAGGAAAAGCTTACCATTTTTTCTTTTTTGTACAATTGTTTCCAAAAAAAAAATTAAACGTGTTCCCTGCTTTTTGCAGGACTGCAGATCGTGCCCCCCTTTAGCCAGACCTTTTTACTTCACCCTGATGCTTATTTATACCTCGTTTTACCTGTATGGAAATCCACCCAGTGGCTGGGCGGGAATGCACCTCGGGATTTGTTTGTGTTGCTGGCCTGCTCCGTGGCCTGGACATTTGCATCACATCAGCCACTGTGGAGAAAGTTCTAGCTGAGAAACTTTCACGTGGTTCCCCCCCCCCCCCCCACTCACTTGCATACACCTCCTGGCGACCTGGGTGACCTTGAAAACAAATTACCTGGTGTTAACACCAGTAATAGTTACTGCCTATTTATTTCTTACCCTTGCTACACGATTCTTCAGACTGGGTTTTGACAGGCTTTAAAAAAAAAATCACATTCAAATATGTCACAAAGTGTATTACAGTGAACTCCAGGTTTGTGCAAGTTTTATGCCTTTAAAAATATTTCCTTGTGACCAGGTACTGATGGCTTATGCCTGTGATCTCAGCTATTTGGGAGGCTGAGATCAGAGGATCATAGTTCAAAGACAGCCTGGGCTGCAAAGTCTGTGAGACCTTTATCTCCAATCAGTTATCAAAAAAAGCCTGGAATTGGAGCTACGGTTCAAGTAGTATAGCACTAGCCTTGAGCAGAAAACTCAGGGACAGTGCCTAGGCCATGAGTTCAAGCCCTAGGACCGGCACAACGGGCACACAGGATAAATGTCTCATGGACTTTCCTGCCTGGTCTGGCTTTGAACCAGGATCCTCTGAGTTCAGCTTCCTGAGCACCTAGGATTACAGGCGTGAGCTACTGGTACCCTGCTTTCTCATTCTCCTTTGTCATCTCTCTTAGGTCCATCTGTTTTTATATTCCTTTTCTTTGTATCTGTTGTTTTCATAGCTAATGACTGCAAGCTAGAAGAACAACTAGGTCTAGTTCTTTGGGGGGGTCATTTGGCTTGCATGCTTGTCTGGTGCTCTACCACTTGAGCCACGCCTCCAGCTTGGCTTTTTGCTGGTTATTTTGGAGGTAGAGTCTCTTAGTCTCTTCCTCCCAGGGCTGACTTTGAACTGTGATGCTCTAGATCTCAGCCTCCTGAGCAGCTGGGATGACAAGCAGGCGGGAGACACCAGCGCCCAGCTCCCATTCAGTTCTTGACAGTGTGTTTGTCACGTTTAATAAAATTTCCTTCCTGTAGTCTTGTGGAGACTTTTCCAGACATGCAACATTCCTTCGTCATTTCCTTTGTCTTTTATTTATTTTAAGTAGTTGTACCAAAGGGTTTCACTTCAACAAGGCTTTAGTTTTTCTTTGTAGACACTGACGTTATAATAATAAACTCACGCTTCCCCTTTGAGAAACTTCAAGTCCTTTCGACTTCATTTCTGTCTTTTTTAAAGTTCTAGCCTAGAGCTTCCCTTTTGATTTAATTTGCTAGTGCTTTTAGTCCTTGTCTTTTTTTACTTATCTATTTACTTATTTATTTTGTTCCAGTCCTGAGACTTGAACTCAGGGCCTGGGCACTGTCTCTGAATTTTCTCCCCTTCAAGGCTGGCGCTCTACCACTGAAGCCACAGCTCCACTTCTGGCTTTTTGCTGGTTCATTGGAGATGAGAGTCTCAAAGACTTCCCTGCCCAGGCTGGCTTCGAACCGTGATCCTCAGATCTCGGCCTCCTGAGTAGCTGGGATGACAGGCGGGAACCACAGTGCCCGGCTTGCTATTTTTGAGCGAGGGCCTCTGGTGTGTTCTGGGGTAGATGCACATAGATACTACAAGCCTGGCTGTGCTTGGGGCGGGGGAGGGGAGAGGTAATCTTGAGGACCTTATTTAAGTCTTAAACTCCTAATCTTTCCAATCAAACTATTCATCTTCCCCATATTCTTTCTCTCTGCACAATCCCTTCATTCTTCATCCTGACTCAGCCTGGTAGCTGTGGGCTGGACTCCGGGCCCGCTGCAATTGCTTCTAGCATGTTCTTTCTCAGCCAGCTTCATGCAGGGGGTGTGTGTGTGTGTGTGTGTGTGTGTGTTAAACAGTATCTCACCTGTCAGGAACTTTCTAGAAGATATCCCTGTCTTCTAAAACAAGAGAGAGCCAGGCACCAGAATTGTAGCCGTCACCCGCCTTGCTGTAGCCCTCATGTAACAAAGTTAATTTGTAACACATGTACCCTTTGGGCTCTTTCTGTCTTCATTCTTTCGCCTATTAGCTCATTTAAAGTTGAACTGTAGGCCTTTCCTTGTATGGGGATGAGACCGGGAAGCAATGGCACAAAGAACTCCCTCACTGTCTAGCAGGGACTCAGATAACCAACCTGGAGTCAGCAATCCCACTCAGCTTGGATCTCCCCACCCGAGAACAGCAGGAGGCCTAGAAACTTCTGGCCGGTTCTCTCATGTCTGTGTGTGCCTCACCTCCTTTTCTCCCCGACTTCCTGCCTTTTCTCCATTCTTGTCTCTTTTCTTCTTTGCTTTCTTTTTGTTTTGTGCCAGTCCTGGGGCTTGAACTCCGGGCCTGGCCACTGTCTCAAAGCTAGCGCTCTACCACTTGAGCCACAGCTCCCATTCTGGCTTTTTTTGGGTTCCTTGGAGATAAGAGTCTCCTGGACTCCCCTACCCTGGGCTGGCTTTCAGACTAGGATCCTCCCATCTCAGCCTCCCCAGGAGCTGGGCTGACAGGCGGGAGCCACCGGCAGCAGGCAAACCCCATTTGTAAGTAGCATTGCTCAGTGTGATGTGTCATTGCCCAGATTGGGTTTGGGGGTTTGTGACTGGGCCTGGTGTCGGTTCCTGGGTGTGTTTTTGGTGTGAGAGCTCAGGACAGAAGATTCCAGATTTATTATTTCCCTGCTACACCGTGGGCCTTCTTCTTGCACGGTGGTATTTAACTCTCTGACTGCTAGTATCTGGAAAGGCAGGCAGTGAACCGATTCACTGTCTTCAACCAGAACCTCGCTGAACTGTCCATTAAACCAAGAGTTCAAACCAGGACACACGCAGCTCACTAACACATTCTCCTTCTGAGGATACGCGACGTGGCACTGAAATCTAGGTTGATAGGTACAGAGAGCATGGGCTTCTGTCAACACTTTGACAAGCCGGGCACCAGGGGGTACGCCTGTAATCCCAGCTACACGGGAGGTGAAGCTCTAAGGATCTCTGTGAGAAGTCAGCTCAGGCAAGAAAGTCTATGAAACTCCTCATTTTCCAATAATCATCACCCCCAAAGTGGAACTTTGGCTCCAATGGTAGAATTCAAGCCCGAAGTCAAGCCGGAAGGCTGGAGTGTGTCATTTATGATTCACTCTGACTCGTAATCTAGACAGCTCTGGGAGATAGATTTGCCTTCCGGACATTAAAACAGATAATTTGAGGAATGTGATACTATATCGGAGATATGGTTTCCAGGGGTGGGGTCTAAATAAATACTTGGAGAAAGATAACTTCAAGGCTGTACACCGCCACCTGCTCACGCCTGGAGGCTGAGATGCAAGGGTCATGGTTGGAACACGAATATTCATGTTCTTCTGTGACCATTGATCCAACAGCAGCTTTCTCTGCTTCTCACAGGGCCTAGTTTTTCTTTTCGTAAGTGTGTGTGTGTGTGTGTTTGCATGTGTGCTGTGTGCATGTATGCACCAGTACTAGGACTTGAACTCAGGGTCTGCACTCTCATTTGGCTTTTCCAGTCAAGGCCGGCACTCTACCACTTGAGTCACACACAGCCCTCCACTTCTGGCTTTTTGGTGGGTTTAAAAAGTCTGTGAGAGGGGCTGGGGATATGGCCTAGTGGCAAGAGAGCTTGCCTCTTATACATGAGGCCCTGGGTTCGATTCCCCAGCACCACATATACAGAAAACGGCCAGAAGTGGTGCTGTGGCTCAAGTGGCAGAGTGCTAGCCTTGAGCGGGAAGAAGCCAGGGACAGCGCTCAGGCCCTGAGTCCAAGCCCCAGGACTGGCCAAAAAATAAAAATAAATAAAACTAAAAAGTCTGTGAGACTCATTCACTATCAGGACGTTGCTGCCCAGGCTGGCTTTGAACCACGATCCTCAGATCTCAGCCTCCTGAGGAACTGGGATGACAGGTGGGGGGCCCTCCAGCCCCCCAGTTGATAGAGATCATTTTTAGGCAGGTATTTACTAGCAAGCCACACAAAGCATCTGGTCTCTAGAACTCTGTTTTGAGGGTGTTCTGACTCATTTCTCAGCAGTGCTGACTCACACGGGGGCCAAGCATGACACGGCACAGGAACGATCTTTACACATCTATTTGCCATCTGGGTCACAAGCTACCAGATTCTTACACTGTGCTCAAAGGAGCGTGAGAATCATGTCTCACACATTTCCCAGGCCCACGTGACAAGCCTTGCCTTTCACCAGCGTGAGTCCATTTCCAACTTTCATAGGCCAGTGAGCAAGATAGGGGCGACACCAGAGGAAAATCTGTGCCACAGAGACTCAGGGACAGTGTGTCTTCTGATCTGAAGAAGCGCGTGAGACATTCTGATTTTGGAAATTGCCACCCTCATATTGCGAGAGTTTAGGACAGAACCCCACAGAACAGCCCGTCGTGTCCCACATTCTGTGGTCCTGAACTAGGTCAACAAGTACATGAAAATATTGAAACACATCTCTTACACTGTTGGGTTTGTTTATCTAGGAAGATTATATTATTCTTTCTGCATTCTCTTTGCTGGAAAAAAACAAACCAGTGTGTATTTGTGGACAGGCACATTCATGTGTGGAGCGAATGGTTTTATCAAATGCCGGGTGGGGGTTAGGAAATCACGTTCATGCAGCCTACCCGCGGTGAGTTGGTGGGTATATCTGTGTAGTGCACATTTGCACATAGGTTGCCTTCCTTTAGCCCCAAAGTGGGTGAAATTTAGGTGTGATTTACCAATTCTATAAAGAACTTAGGGCTAATATTTTAGAGATTTCTATTACTGAAGTAATTGAGGTTTGATACCCTCCATCTCTCCTATACATACCTCCACCTACCCATCCATCCATCCATCATTCCATCTATCCTTCTTCCCACCCACCCAGAAAAACACATTAAATAAGCTATGGCCCCGTGAATGCGATTTACGTTCACACACACACGTGTGGAAATATCATTCGCTAGGAGGTGTGTGTGTGCGTGTGTGCGTGTGCATGTGCATGCTAGAGTCACAGATATGTTCCTGCCTTGGCTGGAATCATGCGCCTCCGCGCTCAGCCTCCTGAGTAGCTAGGGTTGTAGATAGGAGATGCCCAGCTATGATGGGAATAGTTCTACCTCACCTGTCCTGGTTGCTAAATTTTAATTGACAGTTAACCTGCACTTAGCTATGACCCAGAGTTCTGTTACCCTCCCCCCCCCCCCCAAAGCAGAAACCCATTGGATTTTTCCATTCCCTCTTCCCATGTCATGCTTTGATCTAATTTGCTTCAAGGTAACTAATAACTTTGAGGAGCCAAGATACTTATAAAAAACAAACAAACTTGGTTACTTTGTTTCTCCTGTGAATTAAGAGACTGTTTATAAACTGTTACCTGGTGTCATTTGTCTGGTGAGGACTAAGTTAGCATTCTTTTTGTCTTTTCCAGCCGAGAATATTTTCCATTGCTCTCTGCCCATTTCATGTCTTCCTTTGTGGGGTTTTAAACTTAAAAATTCAACACAATGGCTCTTTATTTATTTATTTATTTTGGCCAGTCCTGGGGCTTGAACTCAGGGCCCAGGCACTGTCCCTGAGCTTCTTTTGCTCAAGGCTAGTGCTCTGCCACTTGAGCCACAGCTCTATTGCCAGCTTTTGGGGGGTTACTTGAAGAATCTCATAGACTTTTTTGTTCCCCAGGCTGGCATTGAACCATAATCCTCAGATCTCAACTTTTTGAGATCTGGATCATAAATGTAGTTTATATTATAATCGTGAGCCATCAGTACCTGGCCTAATTTTAGTACATTATTTAATGAATTTCTTTATGAATTGGCCCTAGTTTTCCAAGAAGCTAGACTGAACTGTAATTACAGTGTGTATAATAGAAGTTGTTGGGCGACTTTTCTTTTTATTAGAAAAAGAGATCAACTATGTAAAAGAAAAGGAAATATCCAATATACTTGTTGTGGATTATTTGGAGTATGGGGAAATGCATTGTTATGGTGATTTTCTACCCCCCTTTGGAGTTCTTGGCATTTAATACTCATTTTACTATTTGTTTGACATGAAAGGATAGTTCATCTTGAATCACACACACGATTGTGTGTATGTGTGTGTGTGTGTGTGTGTGTGCTGGGGTTTGAACTCAAGACTTCACATTCTTGCTTTTCTTTGTCACTCAAGGCTGGCGCTCTACCACTTGAATCATAGCTCCACTCTGGCATTTTGCTGGTTTATTGGAGATACGAGTCTCTTGTACTTTCCTGCCCAGTCTGACTTTGAACCACCATCCTCAGATAGACCTTAGTCTCCTAAGTAGCTGGCAGAATAGAAAACTTAACTCAATGCCATAAGCCACCAGTACCCAGCTCTGGGGGACGGACTTCTTATCTGTACTATAGTTATGCTAATTGTGTATTGTAGGATTTTTAATTTAAACAATAGAAATTAATATCTAAAGTCTAAAACGATTTTTAGGAAATGGAAACCAGCTTGCACAGTGGCTTATGCCTGTAATGAATCCTGCTTTTATCTAAGGATTGTGGTTTGAGGCCAACGCAGTCAAACGTCAGTGAGATATTCTCTCTAATTAACCAGCATAAAGCTAGAAGTGGAGCCGTGGGTCAAGTAATAGAGCGCTAAGCTTGAGCAAAAAGCTAAGAGACAGCACCCAGGCCCTGAGTTCAAGCCCCAAGACTGGCACACACATACACACAAATTGAAGTGATATAATGTGACTTTAAATTTCTCTAGCAGGTTTTATCTTAACAAGGTATTTGATCCACAATTGCCAGCTTTTCTCTCTGTAGTTTAGCTGGGTGGGTCATTACGTTATCATACTCATAATTATATATTCTTTTTAGAGGAAGAAACCAAAGACCCCTTACAGAATCTATTTTAAGAAGAAAATACACACACAGGCACAACAAAATGGTCATTACTTCCAGCGCATAAAAACATTTAATTTAAACAGTAAACACATAGCTAGCTATTTATTTTACAACGGGGTTCAATGCGCCTCCTCCATTGTCATTTCTTGTACTTTTATTAAAATAAAATTTTAAAAATCTTAGGATATTGTTGCCCAGGTGACATGAGCAAAGGATTTGGGGAGTTTTCTACTTCCCTCATACTTGGACTTTTTTCTGCCCAAGGCCAGGGCGCTACCACTTGAGCCACAGCTCCACTTCAGCTCTTTGCTGGTTAGTTGGAGATAAAAGAGTTTCTTGGATTTATCTGCCCTTGGCTGGCTTTGAACTGTGACCCTCAGGTCTCAGCCTCCTGAGTAGCTGGGATGTCTGGTGGGAGCTGCCAGTCCCTGCTACCTTCGGTATTTATACAGGGGGCGGAACTGAGTTTGTTATTGCATAAGGCAGAACTTATAGTAAGATCTATCACCTGTCCTTCGAAAGCGATCACATGATAACTTCTGAAATTCAATATAAAAGCAGAATTATTTTCATGCGTGCTGTTCCCACTTCTAGACTTGTTGATTTAAATAATAGTAAGCACACTGAATTAGTGGATAACAGATCGAAGGGACTGTGCTAGGTCCTTACCCACATTTTGGGGGAGGTTTGTATGTCATTAGTGGGGTTTGAACTCAGGGCCTTGGGCTCTTGCTTAGCTGGCTCTCTAGTACTTGAGTCATTGCCTCATGGGCTTTGTTGCCTGGGCTGGCCTCGAACCATGATCCTTACAGCTCAGCCTCCTAAGGAGTTAAGAGGACAGCCATGAGCCACCAGTGCCAGGCCTTGAAGAGCTTTGTTTTGAAAGTAGAGGAATGGGGCTGAGCCTCTCCACCGGGAAGGGCAGGTCTGAGACTACAGTCAGTACCGGGGAGGGAAGGAATGAAGGAGGACCGGACAGACACACAGCCCACGGCCCCCTGCCAGGAGCCTGCAGCCTAACCCTGAGGCCCTGTCTGGGAGACAGAGTTCCTCCCTCCCCACCCCCCTTCCTTCCTTTCCCTTCCCTTTTCCTTCCTTCCTTCCTCTCTGCCTGCCTGCCTTCTTTCTTTCTCTTTCTTTTCTCTCCTTCCTTCCTCCCTTCTTCCCTTCCCTCCTTCTTTTCTCCTTTCTTCCATTTTCGTGCTGGACCTGGAACTTGAACTCGGGGTCTCTGTTCCTTAGTAGTTTTGCTCACAGCTCCTCTAATAGCTTTTTTTTTTTGGAGGGGGGAGGGGTATTTAATTGGAGATCAGAGTCTCCTGGACTTGCCTGCCCTAGCTGGCTTTGAACTTGCCTCAAATCTCAGGCTCCTGGGTGGCTGGGATACCAGATGTGAGCCCCTGGAGTCTGCCTGGTGGGCTGTCTTAAGCAGATAACAGGCGGGGAGGAGGGGGGATGGGGGGGGACGGCTTAGGTATAAAGGATGTAGGGATAGAGAACTTTGGGGCTAGTCCAGAGTGCTGATTGCTCTTCAAGTGGATAGCCCATTGTCCCAGGAAATGGGCCTGGCCTGTATTTGCCAAGTCTCCAGGACATTCCAAGATAAACTTCCAGCCTTTAAAAACATCAAAGTGCTGGGGCCTGGTAGCTCACACCTGGAATCTTAACTATTCAGGAGGCTGAGATCTGAGGGTCAAGGTTCAAAGCCAGCCTGGGCAAGAAAGCCTGAGAGACTCTTATCTCCAATAAACTCCTAAAAAAAGTTTTAAAAAATACTGGAAGTGGAACAGTGCCCAAGCCCAGAGTTCAAGCCCTAAGACTGGCACCACAAAAACCATCCAACCAGCCAAAGTGGGAGTTTGAGATCCTGAGTTCAAGCCCCAGTACCAGCACAAAGAATATAAAATAAATGTATTTTTTTAAAAAGGCTGACAATGTAGCTCAAATGCTTGAATATCTACTAAGTAAGCTCCAGGCTCTGGGTTCAAATCTCAGTACTGCACAAAACACAGGTGCTAGCCCTGAATTGGTTCGTGCCCACGGCGAATGCTCTACCACTTGAGCCACTGTGTCATTTCTGGTTTTCTGGTGGTTTCATTGGAGATAAGAGTCTCATGGACTTTCCTGACCAGGCTGGCTTTGAACCCGGATCCTCAGATCTCAGCCTCCTGAGTGGCTACACTGATAGGGGTCAGTCACCAGCACCCTGAGGAGTTTTGAAGCTACTGTGTAGGTTCACACAAGACACGGTCAGCCATCGTAAATGCCCTGTTTAAAAATGTTTGATATAACAGGGGATGGGCAGATACTAGAAAGATAGCTGAGGTCGTTACGTGGTAGGAAAACTTGGAGTCACTCTTTAATCAGAAAAGTGTTCATAGAATGGGATAGTTAGATCCCATGAATTTTTTTAAAAAAAGAAATACCTTCCTTAAGCCTTTCAGTTTAAGAATGAAGTACACTAAGCTGTTTTTTATTTAATAAATAGTATATGAGTCAAAATTGGAGGGGCGGGGTGAGGTTGAAGGACATTATTTGCATATTCTATAAACATAAAGATTCTTTCCACTGGAAAATAGGAACAGATGGATATTTTATGGGCAGTCTAAGAGGCTCCTGGGAACATTTTTTCATTCGGATGGGAGAAGGAACCCAATAGTGTAGCTCACCCCTTTAATTCTAGCTACCCAAGAGGCTGACACACCTGAGGAGTTGAGGTTCAAAGCTAGGCTGGGCAGCAAAGTCCATGAGACTCTTAAGCTTTCGCTGACCAACCACCAAAAAGCCAGAAGTGAAGCGATGGCTCAAGTGGTAGAGCACTAACTAGCGTTGAGCACCAAGAGCCTCAGGACCTACACAAAGAAGACAGGAGAATTCGGCTGCTCCATTAAATACACCCTGCCTTACCGGTTTAAGCCCCTGTCCTGCTGGCTTAGACAGGGCCTATAGTTTCGGGTGATAAATTACACGGCTCCCTTGTGTAACACTAATGTTTACACTCGCCCATCTCTTTCTCCCTGCTGTAGGATACAGCAGATAGACTGGTTAGCGTCGCTGCTGCTTATCAACCACCTAAGTAAGCAAGGCTAAAACACTGGGACTTGAACTCAAGGCCTGGGCTCTTTCTCTTTGTTTGTTTTTGTTCAAGGCTGTTGCTCTACTACCATTTGAGCTGCACCGCACTTCTGGTTTTTTTGGGGTGGGTTTTTTTTTTTTTTTTTTTTTTTTTTTTGGTGGTTCATTGAAGATACGAGTCAACCGGACTTTCCTGCACAGGCTGGCTTCAAACTAAGAGTCTCAGATCTCAGCCTCGTGAGTAGCTGGGATGACAGGCGGGCTACTTTCTTTCTGTTTTTCATTTCTTTTTATCCTTTGAAAGGTATATTAAAAGAAGGTTTCCCCTCTACTTTTTTTTTTTTAAACAACAGGGAGAGTGAAAGTCGTCGTGTTATTTGAAACGACTTCCTGTGACATTTCCACACCAAAAAGAAAAAAAAAATAAATCCCTTCCTCTTTGTAGATTTTTTTTTGAAAAACTGGTTTTTTTTTTCAGACCATTAGAAAAATAAAATAAAATGGCAAAAGTTTCAAACCGCCCCTGCCGAGACTTCAAGTCGAAACGGTCAGGTCTTTGTTACAGACACACACACCATGCACCCTTGTGTTCTCTGTTGTTTTTCCTTTTTGTCTGGAAGCAGTATTAAGGAACAGATGCTTAACTCCCCCAAGGAAGCCAGCTAATGCAGTCTGAGGAGCTCAGAAGAGGTTAATGAGAACAATCTGTGGTATTTAGAACACCCTCCCTCCCCCCCCATAACTGGGAAGTACTTAATACAGGCAGTATTTGGGACTTCATTTGTTTAATATGAAAATACAACATAAGCTGGTGCTCACACCTATAATCCCAGCTATTTAGGAGACTGAGATCTGAGGGTCTTGGTTCAAAGCCAGCCCAGACAGGAAAGTGGAAGAGACTCATCTCCATCTCTGTTTGTATGGATTAAATGCCCTGGGTTTGGGGAATTGGCCCCAGAGGAAGAATGGAAACAAGACCCCATGCTAGGGCAGGAAAACGGGTCTAGTAAGTAACAATAAAATCAGTCTTTTCAGGAAAAAAACAAAAACAGTATCTCAGGAAAATGCTTTCATGTCTGTGGCAGTCTTTGACTTTAGGTTAAAAACCACTCTGTGCCTTTTTCAGGTGCCTGTGCAGATTGTTCCAGAACACCTGTCCAGTGCTCTGCCTTCCTTTCTTTGGGACTACCTCACCAGCTCTGGGACAAGAGACTACGGCATCCACAGGTAAGCCGGTCTCTGCTTCGCACTGTCTCTTGGGCCATAGAAACATGTCTCATAGGGAAGTTGACCAAAGAAGGCAACCTGGCTCTTCGGACAAACCTCAGGATCACCTTGGGAAGTCTGAGACTCCCTGTGGTTCGAGCGTCTCCCTGCTCGCCAACACCAGCCATGAGCTGTGGCTCGCACCTGTTCTCCCAGCTACTCACAAGGCTGAGATCTGAGGATCACGGTTCAAAGCCACCTTGGACTGTGAGACTCCAGTTAATCAGCAAAAACCCCCAAGTGGAGCTCTGGCTTGAGTGGTAGAGCACCAGCCTAGCATAAAAAAAGCAAAAAGCTAATGGACAACGCCCAGTCCCTGAGTTCAAGCCACGGTAGTGGAACCAAAAAGCAAACGAGGCCTTGACAAACTTGAGGAAACGTTCTGCCAACATGTGTCATTTCTTGTCTGCTTGCTTTGGTCTCTTATAAGACTTTTTCTACCCTGGCTGACTTTTAGACCAAGATCCTCAGGTCTCAGCCTCCCGAGATTACAGGCGGGAGTCACTGGCTTTCAGGGTTTTTTTTTTTGAGATAGTTTCTTGGCCTCGAACTCCCCCTCCTCCTTCCTCAGACTTCTGGCAGGTGGGGCTATAGATGGGGTGCTACAACGTCCGGCTGTCTTTGGAACATTTGGGGGTGACTTAAAGGTCTCAGAAGAGAATATCATTTGCCCTTGTTTGTAGCTAGTGAATGACTGGGGACTCACATTTTACAGGTGAATGAACTCGTTAAGTGCTGTGGCCAGCTTGCCCTCATAAATTCCTCAGCTCCTCGTTTGCATGAATTATGTGCTCGCATAGTTGATTAATGAAGACTCTCCAAGGTCTTCAGAACCTTCTAGTCATTGCTAGCTAATTCACAAGGACTCATACCCTCACTGGTTTCGGTTCCGATAAAGGCCTTGGCCACACCGGTTCGTGTGTACGAAAACACTATAACCACAAGACCACTGGTGTTTATGGTTGATTCATTTCTATGTATTTGTTGGTGTTGTACCTGGGGCTTGAACTCAGGACCTGTCCCCTCGCACGTGGCTTGTTTTGCTCAAAACAGGTGTTCTACCGCTTGAGCCACACCTCCACGCTTGCTCTGTGGTGGTTAGTTGGAAACAAGAGTCTCTCCGATTTATCTGCTCCAGCTGGCTTCGAACTGGGATCCTCAGATCTGAGCCTATTGACTATCTGGGATTACAGGCCTGAGCGCCCCCCCCCAACACCGTTAAAAGAGGTGTTTACTATCACTGCAGATCACTATTGCCACCGATTTTAGGAGGGTTGGAATGATCGTTCAGAGAAAACAACTGGGAAGAATTGGGGGACCTTTTTTATGTAATTCGCGTTGCCATAGTAACTTGCATCCAGACGCTTCATTGGAATCCAGTTCTGAAGAATTTCAGGAACAATAAACATTGCAATTTCATTCATCGTCCTTTTTGGGGTGTTAGGAGCCAGAGTCATCCATCGTGACTGAACCTATTTTATTTCCATGTTTAGCAGATGGGAAGCAGGTAGCCTGTTATCACACTTGGAAACTTTCTTGGTAGAGTAAAACCAAAAAGATAAAAATTGAACGGTTTATAGTTGAGATGTTTTCTGAACATTATGTTGATGTTTTCTGCTAATGGTCACACAGTGTTTCAGAGTGACTCTTGTTTAATAAAACATGAAAAAGTCAGGATTTCGTGACCACTGAAAACATCCATAGGTATTTATTAACTAACATGCAACTCTAATGTAAAGCAGGGCACCAGTGGCTCACGCCTGTAATCCCAGCCATTCAGGAGGCTGAGATCTGAGGATCTCAATTTGAAACCAGCCCCCTCCCCCCCGGTTTAAAAAAAAATCCATAACATTCTTCCCTCCAGTAAATCAGCCAAACCTGCGAAGTGGAGGTGCAGCTCAAGTGGTAGAGCACCAGCCCTGAATGCAAAAGCTAAGAGGCAGTGCCGAGGCCCGGAGTTCAAATCCCACCCACCCCCCAACAAAGAATACACACGAACCAACCGTGGACTTGGGGTTGGCTCAGTCTTTGTAATCCCAAGGATTCCCGCCATGATGAAGAACGGCGGCGTGTGCCTTTGCTTACCTCCTTTGTCCTACTGACCCAGAATACTGGAGCCTCCCCCGTCCATAACCAGCAAGAGCCCTGTGGACGCAGCGTTCTAAGGTCAAGTTCAAGGTCAAGTTCAAGGTCAAGTTACGGCAGGAAGTGCCCCCCCCCTCCTTGCAGCCTTAGCCCCCTGTCACTCCTCCGCTTTCATACTTGAACCTGCCCTTGCTGACTTGATCGCTGGCTCGTGGTTTAACAAGTGTGCAAGGAAACCGGGCACGGGAGCCTCGCCCCCGTAATCCGCAGTCCTTAGGAGGCTGAGGGCTAGAGGATCCAAGTTGCAAGGGCAACTCAAGGGCAGAAGAGTCCCCGAGACTTTTATTTCCAACACGCTCTGCAAAAAGCTGGACTGGAGGTGTGGTTGAAGCGGGAGAGCGCCAGCCCCTGAGTGAAGAAACACCAAGTGAGGAACGCGCACAAAGAATAGAAACCAGGCCTGCTAATTAAGATACTTTTAATCATGGCATGAGTAGTAGAGCACCAGCTTTGAGTGAAAAAAAGCCCAGGAACAGAGCCCAGGCCCTGAGTTCAAGTCCAGTATTGGCACACACACACAAATGCCAGTTTCATCTATTTTACTTTTTATTTTTATTCTCGTTGGTTTTGTGCCATATACCTTTTCTGAGTACCTGCAGGTTTTTAAGGGTGCCCTCCCCCCAATATGTAGACGCTATAAGGTCATCCTCCTGTGATAGAATTTGTTTTTTTTTCCCTTTTCATGTGGCTACTTGAACAGGCTCTTTCTGAAATCCTTCGGAGAACATAATTGCTGGTTTTCACCTTATACGTCTATTTTTATAACCACTATTTTTCTGAGCCTCCTCAGAATAAAAGGCAAGTTTTGGGGGGAAGCCAGGCACTAGTAGTGGCTCACACCTGTCATCCAAGCAGTTCAGGAAGCTGAGATTTGAGGAGCTCAGTTAGAAGCCCACAGGGGTTTGGCATGGCTGTGTAATTCTTACTATTTCCAATGAACCAGCAAAAAAAAGTTGAAAACGGAGCTGGGGCTCAAGTGGTAGAGCTTCAGAAGCCTTGAGAGAAAAAGCCGAGGGTAGGGTGGGGCCCAGAGTTCAAATCCCAATACTGGCACGTGCACACACACACACACGTTGTGCATTGTTTGAACAAAGCCCAGGCCTGCAGCTCTGCGGATGTGTGCCCTATAAAATCCCATGCCAGCTGGGGTAAGGCCAGCTGCCTATACCATAAATGTCAGTAGAAACCTATCCTTCCCTAGAATAGTACTCACCCCCGAAAAATGCCAACGCCTCCACCAATACCCATAAGAGCTATTATTACTCACTTAGTCATAGCATGCCGGACTCTGTTTGAAGAGCTCGGTTTCCATGGTCGTTTGGTCCTAATATGTTTCCAAGATTATTTCCATTTTTGAGCTACCGAGTGATCACTGAGGGGTAGAACCACGGTTTGCACACTGTGCTGTCTGATGGCTGAAATGGGTTCACTGATTAACTCGTATGCTGTGCCCAAGGCAGACATAATTAGTCGCTCGAGCAGAGCCGGATCGGCCTTGTCAGAGCTGTCAGGCCAAGTGGGCGCTCTCAATATTGTGCGGCCCTTAATAGGGCTGAAGCCTTTGGTTCTTAGCCCCGCGAATGTTCCCAGCGCTCTTATCCCTGAAGCCAGTTTGGCACACAAAACCGAGGCTCAACGCACAAAGTTAAGAGGGGGGAAGAAAAAAAAATGGGATTGCAGTCTTTAGCTGAAGAATGGTCCAAGAGTAAAGGATTCTAGAAACTTCTGCCAGTTCTCCCCCTAGCTTAGCAGCTGTTGTACAGAATAGCTTTTCTCTCCAGACCGCCCCCTCCCCCGCCCCGCAGCGATCTGCCTTGATTATATTGTGTAAATCCTGTGTGGTCCCTTCTGGTCCTCGGCTCCCTCCCCTCTGGGCTGGGGAAGTCCCTCCTGCAGCTACCTCTGGGTAAATAAAGTCAAGTGTTGTGTCTCGTTGGGGAAGGGCGTCCCCTGGTGGCGAAAACTGCGAGCTGCAAATCCGTGGGACAAGCCTGTTTGTTAGTCGGGACTTGGGAGTTCTTTTGTGACAGATTTCTGAATTGCTCTGATTTTATCAACCGTGGAAGCTTTAAGTTTCCAACACCTGGGGATACATGGTTTCTTAGGATGGAGTGTGTGTGTGTGTGTGTGTGTGTGTGTGTGTGTGTGTGTGGAGTGGCTAGGATTCCAGGCCTGGAGCCACCAACACCTAGCTTACAACTCCTTATTCAAGGGGATCCAGAACAATCCGAGAAAAGACTTCATTGTCTCTATCTGATTGGCCTGCGTTCCTTATAAATCCAAGTAAATGGACCACAACATCGTTGAGGTTTGATTATGCTTGAGATTGCCAGGAACCGACCAAGGATGGAGAAAGGCCCCCCCCCCCGGCCCCTCCTCTTCCCCCCTCCACCCCCGTTCTCTGCACTCTGCCCCTGTCTTGACCACGGACGGACCTGCCATTACTAAGCAAGAACCTTTTCGCGGTGTTAACGTCACTTTGCAGGGACATGGATGGACCTGAGAAACAAACCCACATTTTCCACGATGAAAGCCAGACTCAAAGAGACCAAGGACACCTGTCTCTCACCCCCACCCCCCCGGGTGGGAAGTGTAAAATGTAGACGAACACACAGACAGGGCCACACACAAGTGTGCACGCGAACCCGGAGCCGGCGAACTCTAGGGGAGGGCTGGGGTGGAGAAAGAGGGGGTGCTGTGGATCAAGATGTGATGTGGAGATCACAGAGTGAAGGGAAACCCCCTTTGTACAGCTACTTGAAAGACTTAACGTTAAGCACTCAGGTGGCTGAGTTAAATGCTGTGACTAAAGATAAGGGCAGGTGCTGTAACAAAATCCCACCTGTCAGTGGTTTCGCACAAAATAACCTTCTTACTCTCGTACTGTTTTAAAAAGGGGAGGGGAGGTGGCCCATCGAGGCTCACGCCTGTCACCCCAGCTACTCAGGAGGCTGAGATCTGAGGATCACGGTTCAAAGCCAGCCCGGGCAGGAAAATCCATGAGACTCTGATCTCTAACAAACTACCCCCCAAAAGCCAAAAGAAGCTCAGGGACAGCGCCCAGGCCCTGAGTTCAAGCCCCAGGACACACACACACACAAAAAAAAGAATTTTCATCCAAGAAAGTCTTGAGCCATCTATTAGCATAGCTCGTCCCCGGGATGATTTGCTCCTTTTCTTTTCACCTGTGAGACTTTTAAACATCTTTTAAGAAGGCGTGTCAAGATACTGCAGAGGGGGCTGGGGATATGGCCTAGTGGCAAGAGATCTGAAGATTGTGGTTCAAAGCGGCATGGGGGGGGGGCAGGAAAGTCCTTAAGGCTCCAATGAACCAGCCAAAAACTAGCGGGAGGTGTGGTTCAAATGGTTGAGCACTAGCCTTGAGTGAACAAGTTAAGGAACAGCGCTCAGGCTTTGAATTCAAGCCCTCCTTCTGGCACAATAAAAGAATGAATAAATACCCATGAAGGCACGCATGGCTTCTGGAATATTCACACAAATCACACTGTACCGTTCTAGCCTAAAGTCAGCTTCCAGAAGTCTCGGTGTCTTTGCAAGGATCAGTAGTCAGTCACATCTTCTTTGGGACCTGTGAGTTTATAGAAGGAGATGATTTAAAAAAAAAAAAAAAAAGGATTAAAGAAAAGATCACTGCGCTGACATAGCAAAGCATCCCGTGGGAAATGTTCGCTAGTCTTTTTCGTAGCCCGCTCGTCATCACCTAATCCAACAGGGAGCTCCAAACCTATTACAAGTTTTAAAAAAAGAGCTAGATTGATTTCATTAGCCTGGAAACCACCCGGGTTCTTTACCCCTGTGTAATTATTTAAAGCAAGAGGATGTCAGCTGGGAAGTTCTGTTGCTGCTTGAAATGCCTCCAGCGCCGGAATCATTGAAAATGCTATCGGAATGACTGTGGGCCCTGTTCCAGCACCCTTAATCCTGGGTGCCTGCGACAGCTGTACGTGTAAAACATCTGGACCCTTCCGAGTGCCAGAGCTAAAATAGTACATCGTGTGTGACAATGGGAAGCCTCTTAAAGGGACGCAGAGGGGGTACCTGGAAGAATGGGGGACCTCCCTCTCAGGCAAGCCTCAATTAAACACACGCAAAAAGCTAAGGGACAGCACTCAGGCCCTGAGTTCAAGCCCCACGACTGACCAAAAGCAGAACAAAACAACCCACGTGGCCACGCACCTCCTGTCATCCCAGCTACTCAGGAGGCTGAGATCTGAGGATCACGGTTCAAAGCCAAGCCAGGGCAGGAAGGTCCATGGGACTTATTTCCAATGAATCACAAAAAATAACAGAAGTGGAGCTGTGGCTCAAGTGGTCGAGCGCCGGCCTTGAATGAAGGAAGCTAAGGGACAGCGCCCAGGCCCTGAGTTCAAATCCCAGAAGTGGCACAAGAATAAATAAAATAAAAAAGCTTCATTCTAATCGATAAATCGTAGATTGCTCCCCCGCTTCTGGGAGCTGTAGTAGTACAGTCCTTTGGCCTTCATTCCTGTGAGCATGGTGTCGTGCTTTTGAGATTTATGGCACGGTTGGTATTGCCAACAGTGGCATCCTTCCAATACTCCGGTGCTACTGATAAAATTTATGAAGCCCTAAAGCCGCAGTGCATTAATGAGCTTTCTCCCCAGCCTGCCTTGCGGCTTAGACGCCTGTTCTAGCGCCAGGACTCTTTCCAGCCAGTTTTATAAGACTTGCACGTACACACTTGGGTTTAGTGAGAAAAGAGTTCTCTGCTCTAGAAACGGAAGGACTGATGCACACAGTTGACCTTTATTTCTTCACAAAAAAATGTGAGTAGTCATTATTCCAGAGAAAGAGAGGGCAAAAGAAAGGCAAGCACCAGTGCCTCACGCCTGTAATCCCGGCCACAAAGGAGGCTGAGATCAGAAGATGGGTCCTTCAAAGCCAGCCTGGGCAGGAAAGTCTGTGAGACTCGTCATCTCCAGGGAACCAGCAAGAAGCCAGAAATGGAGCCGTGGCTTCGGTAGTAAGGCACGGGCCTGTTACTGAACAAAAATGAACACCCTCCTGACTTGGCTCCAGGGAACTGGCCGACGGTTCCGCCTTTGTCTGAGTCACAGTGTCCTCTGGGAAACTGATTCCAAGTTCTCCCCGGAACTCCCGCCTCCCTTTCGCTCCTGTGTCCGGTGATGGCCGCTTCACCCCCTGCGCCTTCAGTGTAGGACTTGGTTTCTCTGATGGTCCAGTGTAGGGGTCGGGCCGGGAGCTCCCGGGGTGGGGGTGTCTAAAGGCTCATTGAGGGAGGTGGGGACTGTAGACCATCCCTCGTTGTCCTGTGCGGAGGTTGGAAGAGAGGGGTGGTCTCTACATGAACCATACCATGATTCTTTATTTTTATGGGCTTTTGCTTGCGCACAGATCAACATGAAATTCTGCATCTTAATTAGATCCGTTTTTTAATACAACCTATACACGTGAACGTTATTTTTCAAAACCCACCAAGTATTAAGAAGGCCCCCCAAACAATGAACAAACAAAATAATTCCTACATCGGTAAGGGATTGACCCCCCCCCCAAAAAATAATGAGTTGACATGTTTTTAAACATACGTGGAGAAGAATTGTGCATAACTGGAGAAGGCTAAGCCACATTCACATTTATAGACCGAAAAACAAAAAAATCAAAACTCTTGGCTTAATTATATGAATGTGAAGCTTTCTGCCTAGCAAATCATAGAGAGCTATTTTTTTTTTAACCCAACATTGGTTAAAACACAAGGCGCGTAGGAAAGTACAACTACTAAGGACTTCTCTTGTGTAACTACTTCTAGTTTAATAAACTTCCCAAACCCAGGTACACAGAACGAGGACCAGGAACTCACACACGGGCACCGGGCCATCCCCAAAGAAGGAGGGTTGCACACGCAAGAGATACTCACTTCAGGGGTGCACACTTACCAGCTGGCTACTCTATCAACTGTCTTTAAAACTTGCTTATATCGCTGGGCTCTCTGAGGATCACGGTTCAAAGCCAGCCAGGGCAGGAAAGTCTGTGAGACTCTTCAATTCACCAGGCAATAGGTACAAGTGCTGAGTTAAATGGTAGAGCACCAGCCTGGAGTGAAAAAAGAGACGGGACAACACCCAGGCCCCAGAGTTCAAACCCCACCAAAATGAACAATAAATGATGTGTTTTTTTTTTTAAATTGAACCATGTCACGTGAGGGGGTTGGGAAGGAGCGTGGTGTTGGTTGATTATTTGCTGAATTAAATTCAGCTGATTGGTTGAACCAACTATTACTCTTAAAGATTAAAAAAAAATAATAATAAGTATGAGTGGTCCATGTCTGTAATCTTAACTTAGGAGGCAAACCCAGATAGAAACGTCCCAGAGACCCTCATCTACAACGAACCGGTAAAAAGCCAGAAGCGGCGCCGTGGCTCAAGGGGTAGCACGCCAGCCTTGAGCAAAAGCAGCTCAGGGACAGTGCCCAGGCCCCGAGTTCAAGCCCCAAGACTGTACCACAAAAATAAACAAATAAAAGGAGGCTGAGATCTGAGGATCGCAGTTCAAAGCTATCCCAGGCAGAAAGTTCAAGCACCTCTCACCTCCAATGAAGCACCAAAAAGCCAGAAGTAGAGCTGTGGCTCAAGTGGTAGAGCACCAGCCTCGAGCCCAAAACAAAAACCTCAGGAACAGCGCCCAGGCCCTGAGTTCAAATCCCAGGACTGGCACCAAAGTGTGGGGGGGAGGGGAATCACCTCCCTTTTTCCACTTGTGTCTTTCAGCTGACTCCAGACTCGGCCTACCCCATGCTGGCGAAGCCGGGGACATGACCTGAGCACCCCATGCCCGTGCCCCGGGCCCTGGGGTCACCGCCCTTACACCATGGAGCTGAAAGTGTGGGTGGACGGCGTCCAGCGGATCGTGTGTGGGGTCACCGAGGTCACCACCTGCCAAGAGGTCGTCATAGCCTTAGCCCAGGCCATCGGTAGGTGACCAGCTCAGCGCCTGGCCCTCCCAGGAGCTGCGTTCTTCTTCTTTTTGGTGCTAAGGCCTGGGGCTTGAACTCGGGGCCTGGGCGCTGTCCCTGAGCTTCTTTCACTCAAGGCTGGCGCTCTACCCCTTGAGCTGCAGCACCATTTCTGGTTTTCTGGTGGTTCGTTGGAGATAAGAGTCTCAGGAACTAGATAGGTAGATAGGCAGACAGACAAGACAGATAGACTGACTAGATAGATAGACAGACTGACTAGGTAGGTAGGTAGATGGATGACAGATAGATAGATAGATAGATAGATAGATAGATAGATAGATGGCAGATAGGTAGACTAGACAGACTGACTGACTAGGTATGTAGATAGATGGGTGATAGATAGATAGATATATAATAGACAGATATAGATAGACATACTGACTAGATAGATAGTAGATAGATAGACAGACAGAAAGACTGACTAGGTAGGTAGATAGATAGATAGATAGACCAGATAGATAGACCAGATAGATAGACCAGATAGATAGATAGTAGGTAGGTAGATAGACTGACTAGGCAGGTAGGTAGGTAGTAGATAGATAGACAGACTGACTAGGTAGGTAGGTAGGTAGGTAGTAGATAGGTAGATAGACTGACTAGGTAGATAGATAGATAGATAGATAGATAGATAGATAGATAGATAGATAGATAGACTAGGTAGGTAGATGGATGATTGATAGATAGGTACATAGGCAGACATACAGATAGACTGACTAGAGACAGACAGACTAGATAGGTAGATAGACAGAACCTACAGTTATCAGATGATCATTTGCTTTGGCTTAGTTCTTGCACGTTCCAGTTTGACAGTTGGATCCCCCCCGCCCCACCCCCACGTAGGTCGAACCGGAAGATACACCCTCATAGAGAAATGGAGAGATACCGAGAGACACCTGGCACCTCACGAGAACCCCATCATCTCCCTCAACAAGTGGGGGCAGTACGCCAGCGACGTGCAGCTGATCCTGCGGAGGACGGGGCCGTCGCTCAGCGAGCGCCCCACCTCCGACAGCGTGGCCCGGATCCCCGAGAGGACTTTGTACAGGCAGAGCCTGCCCCCCTTAGCCAAACTGAGACCCCCGGGGGACAAGGCCATCAGGAGGAGAGAGCCCAAGAGGAAGTCCTTGACCTTCACGGGGGGCGCCAAGGGGCTGATGGACATCTTCGGGAAAGGCAAAGACGCGGAACTGAAACAGAAGGTGTTGAACAGTTGCAAGACCACCGCCGATGAGCTGAAGAAACTCATCCGGCTGCAGACGGAGAAACTGCACTCCATCGAGAAGCAGCTGGAGTCGAACGAGCTGGAAATCCGCTTCTGGGAACAGAAGTATCACTCGAACCTGGAAGAAGAGATCGTCCGCCTGGAGCAGAAGATCAAGCGGAACGCCGTGGAGATCGAGGAGGAGGAGTTTTGGGAAAACGAACTGCAGATCGAGCAGGAGAACGAGAAGCAGCTGAAAGACCAGCTTCAGGAGATCAGGCAGAAGATCAAGGACTGCGAGGGCAAGCTGAAAGACTACGTGAGCCAAATCCACACCATGGAAAGCGGACTGGAGGCGGAGAAACTGCAGCGGGAAGTCCAGAAGGCCCAGGTCAACGAGGAGGAAGTGAAGGGAAAGATTGGCAAAGTCAGAGGGGAGATCGACATGCAGGGCCAGCAGAGCCTGAGACTGGAGAACGGAATCAAAGCGGTGGAAAGATCGCTCGGCCAGGCCACCAAACGATTGCAGGTAAGGGGACCGCGTCGGCCACCCTGCAAGAAGGAGTGAGGGCCAGCGCCGTAGCGCCTGCCTGTAATCCCAGCCTACGCAGGACGCTGGGATACGGGAAGGTGGTTCTCGGCCAGCCTGCTTAGAAAAGTCCCTGAAACTCTCCATCGCCACGGAGCCAGCAAAAGGCCAGGAGTGGAGCTGTGGCTCAAGTGGGTAGAGCCTCAGCTTTGAATAAGGAAGCTCAGCCTGAGGCCCTGAGTTCAAGCCTCGGTACAGGCACATCATTGTTTTGTGTTTGTTTTTTTAAAAAAAAATACATCCTCAGAATGTTCTTCCATGATCATTTTTTTCTAGTTTTCAAGTTCTGTGTGTCTGTGTGTCTGTGTGTCTCTGTGTCCGTGTGTCCTGTGTGCCCACTGTGCCGGTCCTAGGGCTTGAACTCAGGGCCTGTGTGCTGCCCCTCAGCTGCTCTGCTCAAGGCCAGTGCTCTACCCCTTGAGCCACAGCCCCACTTCCAGTTTTCTGGTGGCTTCTTAGAAGAATCTCATCGGCTTCCCGGCCAGGGCTTGGCTTTGAACCGCAACCCTCAGATCTCAACCTCTTGCGTAGCTGGGATGACGGGCATGCGTCCCCAGCCCCCGACTTGATCATTCAGCCTTGCAGGCTGTGTGGTCGAGGCAGGAGTCTTATCAACTTGTATCCGTCCTGGTCACAGGTTAGGCAAGAGACTCGGTTAGGAGCAGCTGTTTTCCATTTAAAGCAAGCCAGGTGCTGGTGGCCCCCGCCTGTCATCCCAGGAACTCGGGAGGCTGAGATCTGAGGATCGCGGTTCAAAGCCAGCCTGGGGCAGAAAAGTCCGTGAGACTCTTAGCTCCAAATAACCATCAAAAGGCCAGAGAAGTGCAAGGTTCTGAGTTTAAGTCCTGATACTGGTGTGCGCATACACACACACACACACACACACAACGAATAAATAACAATGGTGTTTGCATTTAGGACAAAGAACAAGAGCTAGAGCAGTTGACCAAAGAGTTGCGGCAGGTGAACCTCCAGCAATTCATCCAACAGACGGGCACCAAGGTCACGGTGTTGCCCGCGGAGCCCACGGAGATCGAGGCCTCGCAGGCGGACGTGGAGAAGGGTAAGGCCTCCACACACACACACACACACACACACACACACACACACACACACACACGTGTGCCCCGCCTTGCCGCTCACGCGGGAACTCCCCACGGAGGAAGCGTGAGCGCACCAGCCAGGGAGAACTTCTTCCTGGGTCCCAGTCCTGGGGCCTGAACTCACAGCCTAGACGCTGTCCCGGAGCTTGAACACTCCAGGCTGGTGCTCTACCCCTTGAGCCACACCTCCACCTGCAGCTTTTTGCTAAAGAGTCTCTCTGGCTGGGAAGGTGGCTGAGCGGTGGAGCGCTTGCCTAGCGTGCGTGAAGCCCTGGGTTCCATTCCTCAGTTCCGCATCAACAACAACAACAAAAAAGAAAAAATTAAAAGAGATAAAGAGTCTCATGGACTTTCCTGCCCCGGGGCTGGCTTTGAACCGCGATCCTCGGATCTCAGCCCTCTCCCCCACCCCCCCCCACCCCCCCCCCGCCCCGAGTAGGTGGGATGGCGGGCGGGAGCCACCGGCACCGGGCTAAAAGGCAGACGTCTTCTTGATCACGCCATTAGCTGACCCTATATTGCCAAAACCAGCTTAGCCAATAGGTCTCCCACAAGAGCCGTTCAGACATGCCCCCCCACTTCCGAGCCCCCCAAGACGGAGTGACCCCCCCCCAACCGCTGTATTCAAGCAACCCCTGGGGCTCACCCCCCTGGTTGCGTCCCCGAGAGCGCGCCTTTTTGCCCCGTCAGCAGACACCACCCACCCGTGTCTCTCTCTCTCTCTCCTGTGTCTAGACACCCCATTTCAATCCGGGTCCCTGAAGCGCCCCGCTTCGTCTCGACAGCTACCCAGCAACCTCCGCATTCTGCAGAACCCCATCTCGTCCGGTTTTAACCCCGAAGGCATATATGTATAACAGCAGGGAGAGAGAAATGAGCCAATAAAAGGTACCGAGGACCCCCAGAACGCGCTGCCCGTGCTTTCCATCCACGACGACGAGCCGGCCGGTCTCGCGTGTGCGTCCACGCGCGCGTGCCCGCTCAGAGCCATCCAGAAACACGAGCGTTCCCTCCAATCAACAGTATTGGCGTTTTTGCCCAGCAGCTGTAATGTAAAGCTTTTATTATTATTATTATTATTATTTTATCGTTATTATTTTATTATTATTGTTATTATTATTGCTAGCCTTTTTAAGAGCATCAGAGACGTCTTCTGCCACGCGTGCCCCTACGCGCAAAGTGCGAGAGAAACGCCGGAGCCACGTACGTTTAATTTATTCCATAGAACCGATGGGTGTGTGAGCGTTGCTGTGTGAATATTCTCTTTGAACAATTCCTTGCCCTGCGTCGTCATCGTGGTCAGCAGGGTGTGATTTCTGCGAGATTCCGTCCATCCTGAGTGTTCAGCGCTTCACACCCAGCGCGGGCGAGAACCCTCGCTTCTCCTCTCTTACGAATCTCTCCTTTCTGCAGTCGCTGCTTGATTGGCTGAAGTCGCTCTGATTTTGTGTGTTTGTCCATCTGAGATGATGTTGTTGTTGTTTTCCTTCCCAGGATTTCCCAAGGTAGAAATAACCACGCCGTATTCTTTTTTTAAAATGTTTCTCATGAGTCCATTTGTATATGAACAAAGGTTTTCCAGTCTCTTTCTCCTATGCTGTTGAACAAAAATGTAAAAAAACAAATGTTGACTATCTCTTCAGACAAGCATGGAGTTTTTCTAAGACTTCGGTGGGTTTGTTTCAGCCCTGTTTTTACCCATTTTCTTTCACTGAGCCTCAGCGTTCACGTAAAATATGAATTGCCTATCTCTCAAGGAGCAGATGAGCAGACTTTAGGAATATTGCTTCAAATGATGTATTTTAAAACAACTTACTTATATTTGGGTGTTTTGTTTTTTTTTTTTGTATAGACACCCGCAAGTAAGTAATGGCTTGCAAATAATTTATATTATGGACAAATGTGTTTTCTCTGGTCATTGAGACAAAGAGAGAATGGGTTGGGTTTAGCTCTTTTCTTTTTAACCAAGGAAATACAAATAGAAGCCAAGAGTATGATTTTATTTTTAAGTTTGACTTTTATAAAAGATGGTGATCTCCAGTGATACATATATCATTTTATTTATAAAACCAAAAATGAGGACTTAGGTAAGATTCACAGATAACACTTAGAGACACATACTGCCAGATACCTGTTAGCCCTTATTTCATCCCTTCTGGATCAAATTTGGTATGATCTTTAAGATATGCATCTGAAATTTATAGTAGTTGTAATTTCTGGAGAAACATAGCTTCTTCTCTATTATTTACATGCCACAAAATAAACGTGCATCTATAGAATAATGCCCTGGTAACTATAAAGAGATAAATATCTTATGCATGAAGGCACCTATGGGTATTTGAAAATATCTGATTTATTTTTTACTTCATTGAATGCTGGATATGCTGCTTAATTTAGATTTCCTATGGAAAAAAAATAATGGTCTAATGGCTAGGAAATTATATAGAAGCTTCTAGAAGACGGAAGGAAAGTCATACCTTGTGGCCTTTTCCCCACCCCGATAAATAGTAGACTGAAAATACAACCTGAGGTTCTAGTTATTCATCTGGCCGTTAAGCTGCTTTGCAGAAAACTTGAGAAATGAAAGATGTTGACGCAAATAATAACCATTGCCTGTAACCACTTACTCTCGATTTGTAATAGTTATTTCCTATCTATGTATATGTAAAAAAAAAAAGGAGCTAATTCAAAATCAGAGTACTTTATAGCTTTTGTGATAATAGGAGCGATATTTACCCACTCTATGCCTTATTTCTAGGGTCCCATGCATCCTATAAAAAAGCATTTTATGGCTTTTCAATGATCTGAGACCTTATTCACAAAGAAAAAAAACACTTTATAAAAACCGATGGCATTCCATCGACGTGCAGATGTTAGGTGTTGACGATTAGAAACAGCCAGGCCGTCTTGGAGTATCGTTATCTCTGTCGGCTTTTGTGGATTTGTATTTATCCAAATAAATAAGTAATGCTGAAGAAAAACATAGACGCCACCTTCTCACCCACAGCCGGGAGTTATTCATCATGATTTTCTTGTCTTTCTTTCTCTTTTTTTTTTTTTTTTGTGCCAGTACCGGGACTTGAACTCAGGGCCTGAGTGCTATTCCTTAGCATTTTTCCCCTCAAGGCTGGTGCTCAACCACTTGAGCCCCACAGCTCCACTTCCAGCTTTTTGCTGGTTCATTGGAGATAAAAGAGTCTCACAGACTTTCCTTCCCCGGGCTGGCTTTGAACCGTGAGCCTCAGATCTCAGCCCCCCCGGGTAGCTGGGATGACAGGTGGGAGCCACCGGCGCTCAGCTCTTCATCAGAATATACAAGCTGCCAAAAGTCATCCCTGTGGGCCTAAACAATGGAAACATGACGCTCTGGGCGCGAGGGTTTGTGAAGGTGAATCGATGAGTTCATTGAGACGTTGTCCTTTTTAACCAATTCTGGAAGCACATAAGTAAGGGATCTTTTCTAAACCTTTTTTTTTGTTGTTGTTTAAATCAAACAATTCACGAACTTCTCTAGGAACAACTGAAAAGCATTGTAGTCTGTGATCAGTTTTTACCTATTGGGAATACTAATGAATTAATCTGTCACTTTGTAGGCCGCACCTCAGCAGGTACACAGAACGCTCAGAAATAATTTGTGTGTGTGTGTGTGCCAGGACTTGAACTCAGGGCCCTGTGCTCTCATTTGGCTTCAAAGCTGGAGTTCTCACAGCTGAGCCACACAGCCCTACTTCCGGTTTTCTAGTGGTTTCCATCGGAGAGAAGAGTCTCACAGGCTTTCCTGTCCGGGTTGGCTTTGAACCGTGATCCTCAGATCTCAGGCCTTCTGAGCAGCTGGGATGTCCTGGCTTCAAAGATACAATTTTTGCATTGAAGGGAATATTCAGGTTCTAAATAACAAATTAGATTGCAAATTTTTGTAGGGTTTTGTTCTTTTTAATTTATACTGCAGGGTTGGTTTACTGTGGTTTTTCTACGAGTGTTAAAATATACTTAAAAAATAGTTCTTCCTTGCCAAGGAATTATTTAAATATTGGTCTTTTTTTTTTCCCTTGAGTATCCTCTTCCTCCGTGAATGATACATGGCAGAGTACCTCAGTTTTTCATTTTCTTTCTGAGATATTTTGGATGATCAGCATTTTTTTTTGGTATGTGAAACTTACACTAGTGTTAATACACCTTGCTATCTCAGTTGCCAATCACCAGTGAGAAAAATCATCAATTTCTGTAATTATAAACCAGAGCTAAAACAAGACTGATAAGGAAAAAAATATATATATACACACACATATCACTAAAACATGGAATTTACATTGTGAAATGTGAAGCATAGCAAAGTTGAACAAATGGGCTCTTGTCTCAAGAGTCAAATGGAAAGATATTCCTGTGTTCAAATAGCTTTCTTTGTGAATAAAATGGTCTTTAGAGAATAGAATTATTTAAATGCCACTTCTGTGAGTGAATGAGTGGATGGATGGATGAATACCTTTCCAAGAAAGAGCCACAATGGAAATAGTATGAAAAAGGCAAAAGCTTACATTTCCGGCCTGCCGGGGGTATAAACAAATGAAGTAGTGCAGATTGTACATTGCCTTAATTTATGTGTCTATGGTGAATGACGTTGCCTGTGTACCCCAGTTCTGCCTAAAACTGTTATCCGTCTGCATTATACTAAAATTTAGCTCATCATACTTTTATATCATGTCGGGTTTTGTGTTGTGTTTTTTTTTCTCTAAGTTGCATGTGATAGGCTATTTGCTACTTTGTTGTTGTTGTTGTTAATTTGCAAGCTGTGTCAAAAGTCACGTGTCGCCGTGGCCATTGTTTTAACGCTTTGTGTTCCCCAAAAAAGCTTTCCTTCGAAGCCAGGACTTAGAATGCGTGGAATCATGCAGGGGGCTTTTTCCAATGCATTCTCCTATATTTTTTAGAAGCCAAATAAGTGCAGATATTTAGTATACTAATCGTATTAAACCAGCAGAAATATTTAAGGCAATAAAGTATAAACATATTGGGGGGAGGGAGAGGGAAAAAATATATATATATATTATAGGTTTACAGGCAGACAGACATAAGAGCCCTAAACTTGTTTCTCCTGCCTTTCTTGGTTGACCCTCCCAGGACTTGAGCTTCGACAGGCTTTTTAGCAGCAGATGACCACAGTTCACTTAGCATAGGCCAGAAGCAGGCTTTTCGCAGGTCTCGCTTCCGTAACAAATCTATCTCTGCACCGTGTACCCCGTGGAATTATTTCCTCCTTCTGGCTTTCCGTTTCAAAAATGTGTATTTTCTGACTATTGTCACAAGCTGTACAACAGAGGATCAGCGATCGGATACTCTCCCAAACAATAAACTTCCAGGATCCAGTTGTGTGTGTGTGTGTGTGTGCGCGTGTGTGCGCGGTGTGTGCCTCTGTGCCCTTGAAATCGTGTCAGAGGGGCGATCCACCCACCCCGGCACACAGACCTGTGGCTCCTGGGGGGAAGGGGTCACTGTTGGCACCCCAAGCATTTGCCAGGGCTCGCAAAGAAGAGGCAGATTCCCCCCTCTCGCTTGCTCTGCTCGCGGTGCGAAACCTTCCCCGTCTCAAGGTCATACACTGACCTTGACGTTTGTTTAAAGTAGCCAGGCACTAGTGACTCACGCCTGTCAGTCATCCTGGCTCAGGGAACACGGCGCCTGCAGTGGCGGGGAACGTCCACCAGAGGGCAGCAGGCGCCGGCAGCCGGCCAGGCGCCCAGCCAGGGACACGGCGCCTGCAGCGGCGGGAAACGTCCACCAGAGGGCAGCAGGCGCCGGCAGCCGGCCAGGCGCCCAGCCAGGGACACGGCGCCTGCAGCGGCGGGGAACGTCCACCAGAGGGCAGCCGGCCAGGCTCCAAACCGCAACCTGGCCTGAGCCTGACCCTGAGGGGAGGGAAGGAGGGAGGGGAACAGTGCGGGAGCGTGCACAAGCAGCGTGGCGCCGTGCAGGAGCGTGCACAGGCAGCGTGGATCCACGCAGGAGTGGGCAAGCAGCGAGGTTCCACGCAGGAATGTGCACGAGCCGGGAGCTCGGAGCCACTGCGCTTGCGCACTGGGCTTGGGGCCTCGGCGCCCCGCCGCGCCGTCTCCGCAGTTTTCGTACGCAGAGCGCGCAGGCTTCCGGCGGTCCAGCGGCTCCGCCGAGGGCGGGGACTAAGCGGGGGGGAACCGCGGCGGAGTGCGCCTGCGCGCCGGGCGGCCAGCCGCCGCCTCCACGCCCCTCCCCCGCTCACGTGCGGCTCGGCGTGCGCGGGGACGTGTGCCGACGCACGTGACCGCGCCGCACCTGGCGCACCCCCCCCTCCCTCCGCTCCCTTCCCGTCCACCCCCGCGGCCGCCGCGCTGCGAACCCGGGCGTGGGAGTGCGCAGCCGGGAGGGGGCGGGGCGCGGTGACGTCAGCGGCAGCTGGGTTGCCAGGCAGCCGGGGGACGCGCCGGCGCCGGGCCGCCCCGCCTCACACGCTCGCGCCGCGGGCCGTCGGACCGCACGGACGCCCAGCCCGCGGCCCGCCTGCCGTGCCTCGGTTTCCCCGGGAGGCGCGTGCTCCGGGCCGCCTGGGAGACCGCCCGCCCGCCACCCCAGACGCCCCGTCCCGGGGAACCGAGGCCCGCGGGGAGCCCGCGCCCCTAACACGGCGGGGAGGGGGCGTCGCCCAGACTCCGTGACCCCGTCCATCCCCCGTGACCCCGCCCGGCCCCTCCCCCGTAACCCCGTCATTCCCCGTGACCTCGTCCAGGCCCTGTGACCCGCCCGGCCCCCCGTGACCCCGTCTAGTCCCCGTGACCCCGCTCAGCCCCCACAGACTCCGTGACCCCGCCCGGCTCCCCGTGACCCCGCCCGGCCCCCACAGACCCCGTCCAGCTCCCGTGACCCAGTCCGGCCCTCCCCACCCCGTCTGTCCCCCGCCCCCGTGACCCCGTGAGCCCTCCTGACCCTGCCCGGCCCCCACAGACCCCGTGAGCCCTCCTGACCCCGTCCGGCTCCCGTGACCCAGTCCGGCCCTCCCCACCCCCGTGACCTCGCCCTGCCCCGTGGCCCCGTCCACCCCCGGTGACCCCGGGCCAGCGCCCCCGCACTTCCCACCGTGCTTCCCCATCAGGACGGCTCGCACTCCGCTCCGCCCCGCGTGGACCCCACGGGAAGCCGCGATCCTTCTGGAAAGGCACCGCGGTGACGTCCACACGGGGGGGGGGGGGGGCGGGAGGCAGAGGCCAGAAACGCCTCGCAAAACCCGCAGAGTGGGGGCGGGGGGGGGGTGCGGCAACCACCAGGGGGTCCCGCAGCGCGCGCGTGTGTGTGTGTGTGTGTGTGTGCGCGCGCGCGCGTATATATTCAGCTTTCATTCCTCAGCAAGGACTCCCCTTTCTGCAATCACAAGTGTGGCAACACTTAGGGTCACCGGCTTTGAAGGGGCGCTGGGACGCCACCAGGAAGGCCCCCGCCCATGCCCGGGGTGCTGGGGCGCTCGGGGTGCCGGGGATGCTGGGTTCTGGGGCGCTCGGGGTGCCGGGATGCCAGGGGTGCCGGGGCGCTCGGGGCCGGGGGCGCTCGGGGTGCCGGGGATGCTGGGTTCCGGGGCGCTCGGGGTGCTGGGTGCCGAGGCGCTCGGGGTGCCGGGGCGCTCGGGGTGCCGGGGGTGCTGGGTTCCGGGGCGCTCGGGGTGCCGGGGCGCGCGGACAGTCTTCATTAACGGTGTTCACGTCTTTAATAACTTAAGACAGCAGAAGCTCGCACCGCACATTAAGCATTTTTTTAACCAAAAAAAAAAAGTGCAACATGATCAGCCAGTTCTCCCCGCATCCCACCCCACCCCACCCCCAAGAAAAAAGACCTTTTAAGTCAAAATATCCTTAGCACGGATTCCCCCCCCCCCTTACAAAAATAGCGTCCGCCACGGCGGGGCGGCGGGAACCGGGCCGCGTTCACCCGCAGCAGCGTCCGGCTGGGCCTGGCTCTTTGAGGCAATCCGTCAGGGTAGCAGCAAGCTAAAAGGAAGGATCTAGAAACTTGGGGCGTCGCGTCTCACCCTTCTTCACACCCCCCCTCCGCTGAGGAAGGAGGGCTCTCACAGTGCTACTTTGGCAATGAACTAAAAACACCTAGACAAGGCCTCGCTTTAAGCCTTATTAATTATTATTATCATTATTATTATTATTTAAAAGCTTTCTTTGTGATTATCTAAGTATCTGGTTTGGTCTCCAGAAGATTCATAGACATAAAGAGAGAAGAAGAAGAGGAAGAAGAGGGGAAGAAGGGGAGGAGGAGGAGGAAGAAGAGGAGAAAGAAGAGGAGGAGGAGAAAGAAGAGGAGGAGGAGAAGGAAGAAGAGGAGGCGGAGGAAGAGGAGGAGGAGGAAGAGGAAGAAGAGGAGAAAGAAGAGGAGGAGGAAGAAGAGGCGGAGGAAGAGGAGAAAGGAGGAGGAGGAAGAAGAAGAGGAGGAAGAGGAGAAAAAAGAAGAGGAGGTGGAAGAGGAGGAGGAGGAAGAAAAGAGGAGGAAGAAGAGGAGGAGGAAGAAGAAAAGGAGGAGGAAGAAGAGGAGGAGGAAGAGGAAGAAGAAGAGGAGGAGGAGGAAGGAGGGGGAGAGGAGGAGGAGGAGGCCTCTCCCAGGGCGTCATCCTGTATCCCACAAAAAAAATAAAATGAGAATATCCCACCCGCGGGGAACCCCCCCCCACACACACACGTGTGTGTGCCTTCAAGCAAGAAAGCAAGAATACGGGGTAAAAAAAAACAATCCCCTTCTTCCTTTTCCTTCTGTTTTAAAATTTTCCAGTGCACATTTTTACCTTTTCTCTCTTTTTTTAAGCAGTAAGGTAACAAAACGTGGGGGAGGGAGGGGGGGGCCGGTGGACGGAATTCTGCTCGTGGGAACAGATAGACTTTGAAATCTCATATATAAGTGTGTATATGTATAATGTGCCACACGTCACATGCGCACGCGTAGCACGCGCAAGCTCCAGGTGGCATATTATATATATATTATATAATATATTCTATCATATATGTCTGGATGGTGAGGAAATGAGGGTCAGCGCCCTGGGCCGGTCCCAGGAGCCGCCCCCCCCCTCCCCGGGGAGGACCGGAAGTGGTGCTGTGGCTCCAGCCTTGAGCTTCCGGAAGCTAGGGAGACCCGGGTTCGAGTCCCACGAACCACCAAAGGGGGGGGGGAAAGCACGAATAAAGGAGACCACCTCTTACCTTTCCAAGCGCGGAACACACCCCCCCCCCAAAAAATCTGAGCGGAGGCGCCCCCCCCCCGTGTTCCAAGGTGACTGAGATCACCGGGAGGGGGGGGGCGGGCAAGTCACAGACAGACCCTCACCGCCAACGAACCGGCGAGAGGCCGGAAGTGGAGCCGCGACTCGGGCGGGGGAGCGTCCGCCCCCCCACTCCCCCCCAGGCAGCCGGAGCCGGAGCCGCCGCCGCTCAGGGCGCGCCGCGGTCGTGGGCGGAGTCGGGGCGCGCGGGCGGGCGGGGCCCCGCGAAGGCGGCGGCGGCCGCGGCGGCGGCGGCGGACAGGCAGGGGAAGGCGGCCAGGTTGGGGTAGAGCAGCGGCAGCGGCAGGGGCAGCGGCGCGGCGGCGGCGGCGGTGGCGGCGGCGGCCGGGCACAGCAGCCGCTCCAGGCCGCCGCGCTCCAGGAAGGGCGCCAGCACGTACAGCGGCAGGCAGAGCGGCGCGGCGGCGGCGGCGTGGGGGGGCGCCAGGGGCGGCGCGAGGGGCGACGCGGCGCCCGAGCCCAGCGCCACCAGCGGGCCCAGCCAGGTGGCGTCGGGGCTCCGCAACCCCCCGGGCGCCGCCCCGCGCGCCTCCCGCTTGGGCCGCTTGGGCGCAGGCGCGGCGGCGGCGGCGGCGGCGGCCGCGTCCCCCGCGTCCCCCGGCGGCTCCTGCTTGACGGCGGCGGCCGGGGCGCGGGGCTCGGGTCGGGGCTCCGCGTCGCCGCCGTAGCCGCTGTCGGTGTCCGTGTCGGGCTCGGCGGCGGCGGCGCCGGGCTGGGCGCGCTGGATGACGGGCACGCGGGGCGCGGGCGGCGGCGG
Organism: Perognathus longimembris pacificus; assembly: GCF_023159225.1. NCBI lineage: Eukaryota > Metazoa > Chordata > Mammalia > Rodentia > Heteromyidae > Perognathus > Perognathus longimembris. The sequence goes on from NC_063187.1 coordinate 6,326,952, forward strand.
GGGGCGCGAGGCCACGGCGCGCAGGTGGCTCAGCAGCTGCGCGCAGCGCGGCTCCCGGGGCGCCCCGCTCTCCAGCCCGGACAGGAAGCGCAGCACCTCCTGGGCGCACGTCTGGAACCCCGAGTGGAAGGCCTCGGCGTCGGACGCGAGGGGGGACTGCAGCGATCGCTCCCCTGGGGAGGGGGGGGGGAGAGCCGTCAGAGCCCGGCGCGCGCGGCCGCAGCCAACCAATCAATCACCAATCAATCAACCAACCAATAAGGAGCCCGGGACCAGTGGATTGGCCCAAGCTGTGAGTTCAAGCCCTGGTACAAACCCCAAATAAACATTTAAAAAGCACACTGGGGGGAAAAGTATTAATATATATATAATATGTAAATTAAAATTAATAAAAGCAAATAGCTGACTTTTTCCTGAAACTCTCCATCCATTGCATACATATCTTATGCAATTATTATAAAAAGTATTTTGTTTGCTTTATAAATAAATATTTTTATATGCCACATTTGTATATGCATCTGTAACAGGAAAAAAAAATAGTGGCTCAGAGAAAACACCCAGGCCCCCAGTGAGTTCAAGTCCCAGGCCTGGCACACATGTGTGCACACACACACACGGGGGAAAATCACGTATCACGTGGGCCCTGCATTGACAGAATGGATCTGGGTTTTTCCTCCTCATCGGAGTGATATAACCCACCCATTATGGAGAGAAAGTGGGGTGGCGGGGGGTGCAGAGCAGGGAGGGGGGGAGTGCTTTCCTCCAGCCTTAAAAAAAAAAAAACACTCCCAGGGAGGCGATGGCACAGCTGCCACTTTAAATAAAAGTCTGATTCCCCCCCCCCCCCCTCCTCCTTTCTGGAGTTCTGCAGAACACCGCCTCCAAGGATGCTTCTGGAAATGGGCACGTGCCAATGGCAGGAAGCAATTTCCCCAGTGAGTGCGAGGCAAACCCCCAGTCAGGAGGTGGGGGATGGAGGAAGGCCCCCCCCCCACAACACTGCCACTGGGCGGGAGGTGGCCTGGGGGAGTGGGGGTGGGGTGGAGGCCAGGCCTTGTCCCCGCGTGACTTACCATTCTGTAAAGCTATTATCTTCTGGTGCTGCTGTTCCGTTAAGGCTGTTAAAGCTTTTAAGTGTTTCAAAGTTAATTCCAGAACAACAGCTTTTTCCAGATGTCCTAGAGTCTGGAGGGAAGAGGAAGGAGAAGGCACCCGATTACTTAAAACAGCAAGGACCCCACCCCACCCCCCAGGCTTTGACTAGCACCCCATTCAGGCTGGGGGGGGGGAGCGCAGCACTCTTGAATTAAACCCTATGCTGCTATTTCTTAAGTTTTGCCTTGATCCTGGCTTGTGCAGGAGCACAAGTGTGCAAAATCAGGCGTGGGATAGTTACACTGATTCCTCTTTCTGGGAACACCCGCCTTGATTGGGGGGGGGAGGGTGGGAAACAGCCCCCCATCACACACACACACACACACACACACACACACACACACACACACACACCAGAAAGAAAACTGTGTTGTCTCTTACTGTCAACTTCAGATGCTCCGGCAGTAAATCCTTGAGTTGCGCGATGCATTCATTAATCCGATCTCTTCTCTTCTTTTCTATCAGTCGGTGCGGGAGTTTGTAGGTATCCTTCACACGGGGGAGGGTGCCCGAGGGGGAGAGAACATAAACTGAAAACCCACTCAGTCACTAGACAACCACCCTCCTCTCCCACACCACACACACACACACACACACACACACGCATGTCATAAAAGCCTGCCCTACAAGGCTCTGCCTGGAGACTGAGTCTGAAATGCCAAGTACCCAGCAAAGAAGTACTTGGAATTCACCGTGGGGACCTAGCTGGGAAGCTGGAATCGATGCATACATAGTGCAGCGTGTCATGTTTTCTGTTATGTTATAGTGTGTTGTTAGGTTCTATCATGTTATATTGTACTGGGTTATACTGTCATACCATACATTGTACATTATATTATGTGATATTCGTTATACTATGTGATATTGCAGGCAGAGGTTCCCCGTGAGATCAGTGCCCTCCCTCTCCCCCCCTCCATGAACTATGCAGACAGCTGAAAAGAAACTTACTTTGCCGTCGTCCCTCCTCATGCTCCTTTTGGGTTTACACAGATACAAGGAGGAATAATCCAGACTGGAAAAGGGGAGGGGGGTGGAATAAAGACTCAACATCAGCAATGGGGGCCCCCCCCCATTCCGGGGTGGTGGTGGTGGTGGGGTGGGGAGGGTGGGGTGCGCTGCGGGGGGGGGGGCCGGCCGCCGCCTCCAGGCCACTTTCCGGAGAAGGGGGAAAAGGATCCCCATCCTACCAATCATGGTAATTCATGATGACGGTAGCGGGGATCGCACGCACGGCCCCGGGAAGCTCCTTACCCCAGGACATCTCCCCGCTCCAGGAAGAGCCGCTCCTGCAGCCGGGAGATCCCTCCTCCGTCCATGTCCCCGCGGGGCCGGCGCGATCGCGGGCGCGGGGTGGCGGGGGGGTGGGGGGAGCGCGTGCGGACCCGCGCGTGCCCAGCCTGGGCTGCGGCGCTGGGCAGCGCGTGTGTGCACGCCGCGGGCGTGGGTGCGAGTGAGTGTGTGCGTGTGGGTGCGCTCCCCCCACCACACACACTCACTCACTCACACGCACACACACCTCCCCCGGCCACTGCGCCCCGCGCTGGCGAGCGCGCGCGCCCCCGCTCGCTCGCGCTCTCTCCCCCGCGCGCACGCGCACACGGTCAGGCGGCCGCTGCGCTCCTCGGACGGACGCAGGGCACGCGCGTCGCCCGCCAGACCAGCAGCAGCCGCCGGCTCACGTGCCGAACGTACCAACCGCGGGCCAGCCCGGGGGGCGTGGCCCGGGGGAGGGGCGTGTCCACAGGGGGCGTGGCCTTGCCCGAAGGGGGCGGGGCTGCCGGGAAGGAAAAACACCGCGTCTCCCGTGGAGACGGCGCGGTCCGCGGGGGGCCGGGCCCGGCCGGGCCGGGGTGGCGGCTCCCTCCCCGCTCCCCCCGCTTTCCTGGGTGGGCGGGCGCAGCTTGCGGGGTGTTGTGTTTAGTTAGGGGGTGATCCGTGGGCGCCGGGGGACGCGGCCGTGGGTGTCGTGGCGGGTCGGGATCGCGTTCATTCCCCGCTGCCGGCGGCGACGGGACACGGGGGCCTCGGGGGGCCCGGGCAGCCGGGGTCCGGCCTGTGACCCCCCACCCCGGTCTCCTCCCGGGTCCCCATCCCAACACCCCCACCCCCACCCCCGCCCGGCTCCAGCGACGCGGTGTCCCCGGGCCACCCTAGGCCTCCCGCAGCCGGCAGCAGGGACGCGGTGGGGAGGGGGGAGGGGGCGCCCAGGGGAGGGAGGGCCGGGCGGGCTCCGCCGCCCCGGGGCCCGCGCCCCGCTCACCCCGCGCCGACTGGCACCGGCACGCGGCCCGCAACGTGAGGCCGCCCGCGGCGCCCGCATCGCGGCTGGCTGCGGGTTCCGCTCGCCCTGCAGCCCCGGGGCGGGCACCGAGCACCAGCACCCTCCCCACAGACGCCCCTGCAGCCCCGGGGCAGGCACCGAGATGCACCCATGTATAAATTATATGCATTCATATATAATCTTTGTGTAAAATCTATGCATAGCTGTAGCCCACACATATGGGCTATGTATATTATTTATATATATATATCTGTGTGTAATATGTCTATAATCAATATATGGTTGATATGTATCTATGTATGTATAGAGCTTGCATGTGCATAATCATATATAATGTATAGATTGCATATATGTATTATATGATGTATAGATTGCATATATTATATAAAGGCTGCAATCTATATGTGTGTATGTACATAGTATATGTGTGTATGTATATATTATATATCATATATCCTGGGGCTTCAACTCAGGGCCTGGGCGCTGTCCCTGAGCTTCTTTTGCTCAAGGCTGGCACTCTACCGCTGAGCCACGTCCAGCTTTTTCTGTGTCTGTGGTACTGAGGAATCGAACCCAGGGCTTCATGCATGCTAGGCAAGCACTCCACCACCAAGCCACATTCCCAGCCCGAGTCCATTTCTTTTTGGACATTGTCACCCCTTCCCTCGCTCTCTCTCTGCTTTTCCCTCCCATCTCTGCCCACCATTATTTTTTAAGAAAAGAAAGAAGAAGGAAAGAGGTAAAGCTCTAGCTTTGAGGAGAAAAACCCATAACAAGACCATAAGGGCCTGGCTTTAATCCACACTACCGGCACTGGAAAAAAAAAATAATAAAAGGAAGAATAAGGATGTGAAATGTGTTGATCACGTCGTACAATTCAGATATATGCATGCAATCTTTCATCATCAACCCCCTGTGCGGTGTATCTCAGTTCCATTTACACAGGACAGGAAATCTGAGCTCAGGGAAATTATGTGTTCAGGTCAGAAATACCAGAGCTAGGATTAGAACCCACAGCAGCTGAAAGCCCACAATGTTTCCATGGTCACAGCTATCTTGGGGAGAAGAGACGTTTAGCTTGGGTGTGACCGAGTAGAAATGGCATCTTCTTCGAATGGTGGTGGGGTTCGTCATGCAAATAAAGTATAACTAGAAAGGCAAAAAAAGAGAAATGAGAAAGGGTGAGGAACCGGGCTCAACCCACCTGCCTATTTCTAGTTGAAGTCTCCCGTGAAAACAAGTAAAAAACCAAGCACTGGGCCAGGCACCCATCGCTCATGCCTGTGATCTCGGCTACTCAAGAGGCTGACAGCTGAGCATCCCGGTTCAAAGCCAGCCCGAGTTAGAAAAAAACATCAAGTCTCTCAGACCTTCATCTCCAATGAATTAGCTAAGAAGCCAGAAGTGGAGCTGTGGCTCAAGTGGTAGAGCACCAGCCTTGCTTGATTAAAGCTATGGGACAACGCCAAGTCCCTGAGTTCAAGCCTCAGTACACACACACACACACACACACACACACACACACACACACGAAGTTTCATAGAAATCGGCAATTCCTAAAACAACACAGTATGTGTGGAAAGGCGCTCAAGCCGGAAGTATGGTTATTATTCAGAGCACAAGCCGGTTATACTAAACAGCCCAGCACAGCTAGGATGGTAAGTGTTGTGAATATTTTTTTTTTGTTTTTGCATAGGAGGAAGCTGTGGGCCCAGACAGCTGGCCGCCTTGCCTGTGGTCTCTGAAGTTTCTTCATGTTACAGCTCCTCATGCTATTTCCATTAATTCATCCACTCATTAGCTTGTGTGCCATGACGAAAGCTTGAACTCAGGGGTCACGGGGCACTGTTCTTGAGCTGTTTTGCTCAGGGCTGGCGCTCTACCACTTGAGCCACACCTCCACTTCTGGCTTTTCGGTGGTTCATTGAAGATTAGAGTCTCATGGACTTTCTCGCCTGGGCTGGCTGTGAACCGTGGTCCTCAGGACTACGTAGCATGCGTGAAGCCTTGGCTTCAATTCCTTGGTACCACATAAACAAAATCAATAAAACTAAGTTTTAAAAAAAAATCTCAGAGACAGTGTCCGGGTCCTGAGTTCACGCTCCAGAATAGATGTGTGCGTGCACACACACACACACACACAGAATTTAGGATAATTCTGGCAAACGGCATAAGCCACCTGCAGGTCTTGAGTCTCAAATTATTTTCCGGGACCTGGAGAAAAGTTTTCTCTTGGTAAGAAATTCACTGTCTGTAACCCCCCCCCCCCAACCTTCCAGATTGTGATAGTCACCTCACAATCCTATTTTAACTGGCACTGTTTTCCTTCTACGTATGGTAATTGAACATGAAGAAAAACAAACAAAAATGACCTAATTGCCATTGTGCCTCACACAGTGGCCTACAACCCCAAAATGTTGAATAAACATTAATTGATGGACACAAAGCCCTCAAGACAAGGGGGACAGGAATGTGGAGTTTGGTTTCCTGTCTTAGTCACCCGGGGCTCCTTCTTCCTCCCTTTCACAACCCACCACAGGAAATAGCTCTGGTTCTTCATGCTCACCCCCCCTAAACCCAGCAAGGAAGGCAGACAGATTGGTTTAATAATTGTCTTTGTGTTTGCAGGTGGCGGCTGGCCAGAGGAAGAATTCGAATGCCATGTGTTTGGCGAGGAAATACTCAGGTTAGAGATGACAATCCCTGGAGATCCCCACCTGCGTGTTTCGCGGCTTCCGCGTGGTCTCGATGGAGTGGATTCAGGCTTGACTCTCTAAATGGACCTTAAAGTCGACGGCTGGCGCATGCTTGTAATCCCAGATCCTTCCGGGATAGAGATAGGAGGAGTACAGTCCAAAGCTGGTCCTGAAGAAAATCAAGAGCCCTTGAGTTCAAACTCTCATTCTATCTAGCTCTGTCATTCTCTCTCTTATTTAATTATCCATCTAAACACTGATCATCCATCCATCATCTATTTTGTATTTGCCATCAATCTGTCATCTACCTGTCGTCTCTCTCTATCACCTAATTATCCACCCAATCACCTGTCTATCCCTCCTCTGAGTATCTATCATCTACCTACCTATCATCTGTCTGTGTATCTCTGCCTTTCTATCTCTTTATCAGCTATCTATCGATCTAATCCCCTATCATCTACTTCCCTATCTGTGTACCTCAATCTCCTATCAATCATCTATTTCTCATCTGCCATCTAATTGCCATCTATCTAATTGTCCATATGTCCCTCCATCTATCTCTGTAACACATCTATCTATCGTTAAGGGCCAGAGATCATGAACCAAAAGGGTAGTTCTTTGGCAGTCATACTTTAATAACTATGTGATCTCATGATCAACATCATGCCTGAGGATTGTAGTTCAAAGCCAGTCCAGGCATAAAAGTCAATGAAACATTAATCTCCAATTAACCACCAAAACAACAACAACAACAACAAAAAAACAGAAATGGAGCCATGGCTCAAATGGCTCCATTTGTTCCTTGAGGAATAAAAAGCCACAGGAGAACACGAGGCCCTGAGTTTAATCTCCCCTTCCCCCAAAAAAACCTCAAAAAAGCCTCAGACAAAACCAATCACAAACAAACACAAACCTAAACAGAAGGGGTCTCAAACCGTTCAGCAACCCAAGCCAGGTTCGTGCTGGCTATCTCCAGAAGATTCCATTTCCATCCTCACTTAGGTTACTTGGGAAAAAAACATTGTGAGCTCTCTGAAGATCTGATTCATTTTCTGAAAGTATAGAATTTATTTACTTTTTTTTTTCCCCCTCTTGCTTTCAGCCAAAGTACCTGCTTTGAGTCAACTCACCCCAAATCAACCCGGGGAACATTTGTATTTGCCCCCTTGGTGTGTGTGTGTGTGTTAGAATTCTGTGTTATCTTTGTTTTGGAGACTTGCTAAACAGCAAAGGAATAGGAGTATAAAAGCTATGTTATTAGTTAGCACCCATCTTGATAGACGATAAATTGCCTCGTAATGGGCTCCCTCTCCACGTCTTATTATCGAGGGCATGAAATATCATCGGTGTTCTCTGAGTGGTGGTTTTCAAAGGAGGTCCAGGGGTTACGAGACAATGTCTGAAAAACCACAATTTCTCCAGGTCAGCTTACCGAAGGCGATGCTATCAGGAAGCGTATGATTGCGAAAACAATGCTACTCAATGTAAGACCAAGCTTTAGTGGTCTTTTATTTTTCTATTTATTTTTTGGGGGTGACAGGGGGTCATTCAAGCCTCATTTGGCTCATGGCATAACCAAATTTGCCCAGGAAGTTTGTTCAGCCATAAAGGAAATTGGGCTCACTGAGGCTTCTCACCAAAGCCTTGAGTGAGCTGAGCGGAGGGTTAAAAAAACAACAACATCAAATCAAGAAACTTGTCAACAAAAACCAAAGCCTGGATTCTAGGTGTGCGCACAGGGGCTGTCTCTTTCCAAATGAATTGAGGACAGTGGACCGTGGACAAGGTCATCTTGACTTAATGAACTCTTACCCCCTTTGAGCCACAGCTCCACTTCCAAGGTTCTTGGTAGTTTATTAGAGATCAGACTTTCGTGGACTTTCCTGCCCAGGCTGGCTTCGAACTGCTGTGCTCAGGTCTCAGCCTCTGAGTAGCTGGGATGACAGTTGTGAGCCGCCAGTGAGGTTCTCAATTACTTCTGATGAAAGTTTCCAATAGAAGTTTGCATGGTTTGGGAAGAAGTACAGTCTCACTAAGTAAAAATGTTAACTTTTAAAAATGAACAATACTTAAAATCTAGATTCACTTCAGATGTCTTGGTTTGGCGCATTCTTCTCTTTTTCCTTCCTTTCTTTTTATTTTTTTTTTCCTTCTTCCCTCCTTCTTAAAGTCGAGGACAATGGCTTCGGTCTTCGCTATACATCAAAACAACCTCAGAACCTTTGAATTGTGCCAGCCCTTCCAGATTTAGAATCCCGAGAGAAGAGTCTTTGTCATCTGTATTTAAAAAGCTTCCTAGGTGATTCTGACACCCAGCTGGGGGCAGGAACATGAACTTAACCTGGAAGTCTTTGAGAAATTTCTACCTTCCCCTTCTTGATCTTAATGTATTATAGCTATCTGTTCTCACAAAACTTTCTGGCAAGAAAAAAAAAATTAGCACCGAAAGAAAAAGTCAACAAATACATGAGGATCTGATCTAGAGAGAATTTCTCCATAGAAGAAGTGCTAATATCTTCCTCATTACATATCCATTAGAAATCTAACTCTGTATATTTGCAGGTTAGATAACTGTAAAGCCAAGCACCAGTGGGCTCACGCCTGTCTTCTTAGCTAATCAGGAGGCTGAGATCTGAGGATCACAGTTCAAAGCCAGCCTGGTAGAAAGATCTGTGAGTCTCTCATCTCCAATGAACCAGCAAAAAGCCAGAAGTAGAGCTGTGGCTCAAGTGGTAAGAGCACCAGCCTTGAGTAAAAAAGCGAAAAGAGCCAGGCGCCAATGGCTCACACCTGTGAATCTTAGTTACTCAGGAGGCCGAGTTCTGAGGATTGTGGTTCGAAGCCAGCCCAGGCAAGAAATGTCCTGGTGAGACTCTCATCACCGATTAACCACTCAAAAATGGGAAGTGGAGCTGTGGGTTCAAAGTGGTAGAACACTAGCCTTGAGAAAAAACACTCAGGGACAACATCCAGGCCCAGAGTTTAAGCCCCATGTCCAAAATAACAAGCTAAAAGAGCTGGGCCACTGGCGGCTCAGGAGACTGAGATCTGAGGATCACAGTTCAAAGCCAGCCTGGGCAGCAAAGTCTGTAAGACTCTTTATCTCCAGTGAATCACCAGAAAAACCGGAAATGGCGCTGTGGCTCCAAGCGGTAGAGCACTAGAGATAAATACCCACACCTGGGTGAACGCCAGCTGCACACCAAGCCTCTGACTCATCCAGCCCAGCTGCCCCGTCCCTGACTGTCCGGGATCCTGTCACTGGGCATTGCAGGGGAACTTTGACTTTACCTCTTGCTCTGCTCACACATGATTTTGTGCTAGCAATGTGTCACAGGATCCTCTGTCTGTCTGTCGGTCTGTCTGTCTGCCTGTCTCGGAGCTTGCCAGGGTCAGGAGCCACAGTCGACAGGGTTGCGTGGCAACAGAAAGCAAGAATAAGATGCAATTGTGTGTGTGTGTGTGTGTGTGTGTGTGTGTGCACAGTGAAACGAACTCAGGGCCTTGAGCCCTGGCTGGGCTTTTCCCCCCCCTCCAGGCTGGCGCTCTGCCCCTTGAGCCACAGCTCCACTTCCAGCTTTTGGCTGGTTCGTTTGGAGATACGAGTCTCATCGATTTTCCTTCCCAGGCTGGCTTTGAACTTTGATCCTCAGATCACAGCCTCCTGACTAGCTAGGATGACAAATGTGAGCCACCAGCACCCGGCTTCATGTCTTTTGGGGACGTAGGCTAAGGAAAGTTCCAGGTAGAATGATGATTTATTGGTGCAAATCCACCTCAGCTAAAAGTGGAGCCGATTAGCAAAGGGTGCCTGGCATTTTGCCATAGACCACATTGCTTGGGCATTGTAAACAGACACCTTATGAAATAATGTATCCTGCCCTGGAATGGTTTTGTGCTTTGCCCACGCAATCTGACCAAAAACATCTTAGGATGTCGTAGTCCTGTCTTTTTGTTTTTAGACATGATGTCACTGCTTGCTTTTCACTTAATCAAATTTTCTTTTATTCCTGTAAGTACAAGAGAAGCTTCCGACTCTTATCTCCAGTGAACCAGCAAAAACCCAAAACAGTAGGGATGGCTCAAGTGGTAGAGCGTCAACCTTAACTTTAAAAAAAAAAAAAGCCAAGCAAGAGCGTAGGTCCTGGGTTCAAGTCTCAATACTGGCATGCAGCCAAAGAAAGATGCATTCTTTTGATCTCTTTACTGAAGCCGAGTTTCAACATTGTTTAGACACACACACACACACACACACACACACACACACACACAAAATTATATAATGAAGCCAGACAGGAATATAGAAACTGGAACTTGAGAAATTAAAATTAACTGGACATAAGAGCAAATTAGGAACAGATTATTCTCTTCATGGAATGGATGAGAAATAATTAAACATAGGATTGGCAAAAGTGTGTGTGTGTGTGTGTGTGTGTGTGTGTGTGTGTGCCGGTCCTGGGGCTTGAACTCAGAGCCTGAACACTCTCCCTTAGATTTTCCCTCAAGGCTGGCATTTGAACAACACCTCCACTTCCTTCTTTGTGCTGGGTCATTGAATGTAAGAGTCTTGTGGACTTTCCTGCCTGGGCTGGCTTTGAACCATGGTCCTCAGATCTCAGCCTTCTGATCAGCTAGGATGACAGGTGGGAGCCACCAGTGCCCAGCATGAAATCGGGTTGCTTTTCTTTTCATTGTAGTTTTGGGGCCAACCCTAAGATTCTGAATCCTGAAATATGTTAGTTTAGTGATTATTTCTAAGGACATTTTGCCAATGACACTACTATTGAAGAGTTATTTGCTTCGCTGAACTGGTGAAACATAAATACTTCAGAAGAACACAAAGTATAACGTTGAGGGAAAGATTCAGCTTGATTTGATTCTGGTCCCTAGAGGATCAGAAAAAACGATATCAAACTCCATATTCACAACTCTCACCCGGTCTAATTTACAATCTGTCAGCTCTGAGTTATAAAAGCAGCCAAGAGGATCGGAAAACTTCGTGTGTGTGTGTCGCCTTTGCCTTCTCCCTGGTAAGATAAATATCTGAAGTGGTTATGGCTGAGTCTATAACACCGTGACATCATACTTTATGAATAATAACAAAGATAAAGCTCTAACTTAGCTCTGGGAAACTTTGTGACTGACGGTGACTTTTGTCAATAAAAAGGACCAGTAGAGAGAGCATTCTCATATCTGTGTGTGTGTGTGTGTGTGTGTGTGTGTGTGTGTGTCTTCATGCTCTCCCTTGGCTTTCCCTTATGGCTGATACCCTACCGTTTGAACCACACCTCCACATCCAGATTTTTGCTAGGTGATTTGGAAATAAGAGGCTCGCCTCGCTTGCCTGCCCTAGCTGGCTTGGAACTGTGATCCTTCCGATCTTAGCCTTCTGAGTAGCTAGGATTCTGACGACCAATTCTCCTCAAACAGGCTGACCATGCGGGCAGAGCTCCAAGCAGAGGTATTGAACTAGAAAAGAAGAATTACAGGTTGTTGTTTTTTTTCTTTTCAAATGTCACCCACTGCTGCCGGTTTCATTTGTAACTCGTACAGCTCAGCCAGGCAATCAAAAGGAAGGCTTTTTCATAGCCCATGCCTGGAAGCCCACGGCTTGAAGCCAGCCCGGGGAAGGAAAGTCTGTGAGACTCTTAGCAAAAAGCTGGAAGTGGAGCTGTGACTCAAATTGTAGAGCACCCCGCCTTGAGCGAAAAAGCTCAGAGACAGCACCCAGGCCCTGAGTTCAAGGCCCGGGACTAGTTTTGTGGGTTTTTTTTCTTTTATTGAAAGCATTTAAAGGGCGCTGGCCGAGCCTGTGTCTGCACAGACAGGTATTTCCCAAAGCCAGCCCTTGCGTGGGGGAAACATGGGCTGAATTCCACAAGCCAGAGGGAAGAGTCCATGCTTCTTAATAGGAAAACCTAATAGAAAATACAAAAACTTAATAGAAAAAAAAAACAATAGGGAAGAAAAAAGAAAGGAACAGAAGTGCACAGCCCAGCCTGTTCAGAGTCTGTTGTCTGATAATGAAACTCCAGGGACAGAAACATTCACCACCTTGTATCGCAGCTCCCAGAACACAGCAACGAAAACAGAGAAATCCTGGGGTTCGGGGGTGTGGGGGGGAGCCATGCACACCGACGTGCATACGCATCCGTGCACAAGTACACACGTGCACACACGAATGAATGTCAACTCAAGCACACACACACACCCATATGCACAGGCACAGATGGGAATGCCTACACACGCATGCACGCCGGCGACGACATAGGCACGCCCCCAACATACACGTGCATGCTTACACATGCACGCACGTCGCCGTGCATGTGTGACACGCGTGCACACGCGCGCCTACAGACACAGGGACCCAGGCGCGCGTGTGCACACACATGCACAGGAGTGGGCACGCACACCTCCAGCCCACACGCCCCCCCCCCCCAGACTTGTACCGTGCACGTGCAAGACGCCCAGGCACTTGGGGACACATGCATCCTACGCGTGTGCGCACACGCACCGTGCTCACACGCACTTTCCATGGCAACCTCCGCGTGCACACACAGCGTGTGCACACGCAGCGTGCTAGGCGGCTGCCCTGCCCGGGGGGTGGGAGGAGGGCGCAGCGCCGGGCGTTGGCAGTTGGCCACCCCCCTCGGATCCCCCTGCGCCGCCCGCCTGGGCCTGGCCTGGGTCGGCTCCAAGCTCCAGGCCTGGCCCAGATCTGCTCAGCAGGGCGTCTGCAGCCCGAGCCCGGGCCCCGATCGCCGCCCATCGCCCCCGATCGCATCCCCGATCGCCCCCCGATCGCCCCCGCCATGGCCCGGGACCAGCGACCCCGCGGCGCCTCCCCGCGCACAGGGCCCCGGGAGCCCGGGGAGGCCCGGGAGGCGCCGGCCCCGCGGTGCTGCGGCTGCCGCTTCCCGCTGCTGCTCGCCCTGCTGCAGCTGGGCCTGGGCATCGCCGTGGCCGTGCTGGGCTTCCTCATGGCCAGCGTCAGCTCGTCCTGCTGCTCAGAGACACCCCGTTCTGGGGCGGGGATCCTCGTAAGCATCGGCACCCCAGGAATGACTAACCCAGCTGCATGCCGCTGACTCGATTTCCCCCACCCCACCCCCCTCCCCTTTCCCCTCTCACACTCAAAATGCCTCCGCATGGGGCCTGGTGGGGGGTGGGTCTTTCCCTGGAACGTAGTAGGGGTGTCAAGGCTCACAAGATGGGGTGCTCCGATGGGACCACCTCAGTCACAGCCGCAGGTTCACTTGGGTTTGTGCCTGATCCTGGGTCCCCCCCACACACACCCCTAAATCATCAGCAAGGAGTGGGGTGAGTGCATCTCCCACAGGGCAAGGCAGAGGGAGCAAAGGCCTGCCTGTCTGTATGTGGAGGCTGGATTTGTTGGGGGGCACGCTGGGGGGGGGGGGAAAGAGGGGGTGACTGGTTTTATTTGTCCAGTGAAGTTCTGTTAGCTGGCTCCCCAAAATAAGGGCCCAGGGGTTAAGCAAGGCCTTCATTCACGGGAGTCTGAAAGTGGGGTGCCCCGCTCCCTCCAGGGCGTTGGCCGGTGTGGAAATATATTTGGACCTGGGCAAGGAATGGATGGACTGTTCCAAGAAGGCTCAGCTGTCGTGGGGGTGGGGCTGCCGAGCTGTACATGCCTGCCCTGGGTTCCTCCCCTTAAAACGGGGGCTGGGGAGGGAGCACTGCCCTCCCCAACCACCCCCCCCCCCCACCAGGCTCCTGGACAGTCATCTCTAATCCCCAACCACCTGTGGGGGACAGTCAGCCTGCCCTGCATTGCTAAAGTGAAGGAAGGCCCAGCCAGACCCGCCCAGGGCATAGGGGGCATTCAGATTCCTTCCTTCCCTCCTTCCTCCCTCCCTCCCTCCTTCCTTCTTCCCCTTCCCTCTTCCCTCCTTCCCATCTTCCCTCCTTCCATCTTCCCTCCTTCCCATCTTCCCTCTTCCCTTCCTCCTTCCTTCCTTCTTCCTTCCTTCCTTCCTTCCTTCCTTCCTTCCTTCCTTCCTTCCTTCCTTCCTTCCTTCCTTCCTTCCTTCCTTCCTTCCTTCCTCTCTCTCTCTCTCTCTCTCTCTCTCCTCTCTCTCTCTCCTCTCCTCTCTCTCTCTCCTCCCACCCCCCTTTCCTTTGGCACTCCTAGGCTTTGAACTCACGATTTTGCACATACACACACTGGGCAGGCCCCTGTCAGCCTTTTTGGCCTTAGGTATGTTCACACAGAAGCTCCCATTGATACCAGGCACATAGGAACCGCGTGCCTACTATCACTGCTTGCTGCCTAGCTCTCGCTGGCTCACGGGTGTGCACCAAAACACCCAGCTGTTTTATTAGTCAAGATGGGGTGGTCGGGTCTCAGGACTCTGAGATCTGAAGACGGAGGTTCAAAGCCAGCCTGGGCAACAAGCAGAGTCTATGAGACTCTTATTTCTAATTAATCAGCAAAAGGCCAGAAGTGGTGCTGTGGTCCACGAGTACAAAAGCATGGGGACAGCGCCCCAGACCCTGAGTTCAAGCCCCGGGATGGGCACGCACAGACACACACACACACACACACACAGACACACACAATACTGTCAGGGGCAGACATTAAAGCACCTGATCAATATGCATAGGTGCAGGTATTTTTCTAATTAAGATTAGTTGAATTTACAAATTCTTGCAGAGTCATTTAAAACTTTTAATTTGTGTACGAAGAATTCCCATGAAAGTATCGTGATTGGAGTTTTCTAAATCAAGTGATTTAAAAATAGCTTTTCACTAAGATATACTGGGTATTTTCATTACTTCAGTGACTGTCAACTTACTGAAGGGGGAAAGATATCCTTGAAGACTAGAAAAGTGAAAAGAAATACAGAGGAAGGGAACTCTTTCATTCCATGTTTGCTTTTGCTTTTCTTGTGCCAGTACTGGGGCTTGAACTCAGGGCCTTGGCACCTCTCTCTTAGCTTATCTGCTCAAGGCTGGTGCTCTACCACTTGAGCCACAGCTCTAGATCTTGCTGGTTCATTGAATTATAAGAGTCTCTCTGATTTGTCTTCCTGGGCTGGCTTTGAACCACGGTCCTCGAGGCAGCCGAAAGGGAGGGAGATTCTGTGCTAAGTTCATAGCAAAATACATTTCACAAGAGTTTGTTTTCATGTCATGGACAGATGGCTCCTTCTGGCAAACTTCTGTAAAAATAAAAATCAAGCCGATCTAGCTAGAATACGGTTTGGTGTGTGTCGGTTACTTTTAATGTAAGTGATTATCAAGGCTTCTCTCTTTAATAGAACCTAATGCCGGGGCAAGGGGAGCAAAGAGGAAATTGCTAGGTGTTAAAGAGACCCTGATCAAAGAAAGGAAGGAAGAATGAGAGAGAGAAAGGAAGAAGGGAACGAAGGAACAAAGATGTCTATGAGATCATTTCACTCAGAGAACCCTGGATACATTCTTTTGTCACCAATTCCTATGTTCCATAGATTTTCTTTTCCAGCTAAAAACCTTCTAGAAGCATCACTCTGCTTTTCCACAGTGCTCACACACTGCATGACAAAACCCTTGGTGTTGTGCGGCGGGCGGCAACCCCGTCCAGCGAGGAAAGGCGACCACCACACGAGGATCCTTCCCAATCACATTTTATTGAGGAGCTGCTTGGTTGAGGGAGAGCTGAAGCGAGGGGCGCCAAAAGGCCAAAAACGCCTGCTTATATACCGTTGGGTGAGCATGGGTCGTTCCCTGATTGGTCTGTGACCGGTTGCTACTAGCAGCCGCCACGGGATTGGCTGGGACTAGAACTCACTTGCGCATGCGCGGGGTTTGGGCGCGAAAGTCCACTAGGCTTTACCGTTTATGGAGTTGTTTACTGCTAAGGCTGCCAGGAAGCAGGCGCCATCTTGTAATGGCGTCGCTGCCGGCTTCCTGCAGTTCCCCCTTTTTGTTTTCGTGCAGGTAAGAGTAGAGGTCTGATCTCTGTGTGCTATTTTGGAACATTGTACTGGCTTTCCCATGAGTGTTATCCATTCATCGGACGCCAGACCCGTCCGATACCTTTTTTCCAGAGGTGGGGTCTAGGGTATCTACCCACGTGCAATCAGACTTGCTCTTCTTGGGGCCTGTTACCCCAGGACTCCCAAGTGCGGTGCTATTGCCCGGCATCCTGCTCTGCTCAAATGCACGCCTATCCCTAGTGCAAGTGAAGCTACCAGCTTCCTGGGGTGCAAAGGCCGTGCAATTGAGGGCTTAGTCCCTTTTTAGGGCTGAAAGCCAAATCTGGGGGGAAGCTCCATACTCCAAGGCGGCTAATGCCTGTGAAATTACAACCTTGTCCCTTCGTGTTTGGGTTCGCAGGTGACAGACCAACCAGAGGCAGACCACATTGCCCCCTAGGCATAGTAGTAAAAATACGAGCAATACATGGGACTTCCATGTTGCAGTCTGCAGAAAACAAGGTGGGGAGGAAGGGAGAATCTGCATGCAAGGGCATAGGTACTGGCCATGCCTTAGTCACAGCCCATAGTGTCATTTCTTTTGCTGCCATCGGGGCTGCAGTCAGCACTGTTGCAAGTAGCAGGGGATCAGTTGCACCACAGGGCAAGTGAATGGCGTCTTCATCTTGCGGGTCTTTATTTTCGCAATGGGTTTCTTCTGTCGTTTCCACAGGCCTGGTCAATCTCGTTGGCACCCAGTGAGGCACTTCTTGGCCCTGAGGAAAAACACAAACAGCTCCCCTGGATCTCGTTATCACCAGATCCGGTCCATGTTAATTTTCGGGCATTGCCGCTTAAAGTGTCCTAATTGGCCACACTTAAAGCAGCCCTTCTGTTTGTTGTCCCTAGCCATGCGAGCGGCAGAAAGCACGGCCGCCGCCAAGCCTGCATTTGTCAATGGGCCTCCCACCTCTCGCAAGCTTTTACCCATGCCTCAAGGCCCTTTTCCTTTATAGGAGTTATCACTATTTTACATTCCTTGGTACTTTGCTCATAGATTATTTGTTGTACAAGTGGCATGGCAGCATCCAAATTCCCAAGTACACGCTCCGCCGTCTCAAGCATGCGTGCCACAAAATCAGAAAATGGTTCATTGGGCGCCTGAATCACTTTTGTAAGGTTGCCAGCCACCTCTCCTTTGTTTGGCAAGGCCCGCCAAGCCTTGTAAAATATCTCATTTACCTGGCGGTAGACTTCAAAGGGGTAGGTGGTCTGTTCCACTGCATAAGCTCCCTGTCCTAGAAGCATGTCCACCGACCATTCGGCTCTCCCTTCTTGGAGATTCTTTCTGAATTGTATTTGTGCCTTGTCCTGAACAATGGACCTAAAGTCAAGGAACTGCCCGTGACTGAGACATGTGCGCGCAATCTCAAACCAATCCGTGGGCGTCATGCATTAACCGTGAGTCGCCGCAATAAGGCGGTGGTATAACTGGCTGTAACTCCATATGTGCGCACTGACTCCATTAGATCCCTTAGTTGTTTATAAGAGACTGGCTCATAGGTCCTTTCATCTGTTATTGGGTTTTCAAAGACTGGAAAAGCCGCGGCCAACCTAGACCACATACTTCTTTTTAGGAAGTTGCTCCGCCCGGACACCGCATAAGGCGGGGGGGGGCAGAGGGTGTTTTTTGCCTGGGGACTTGGCCCCAAGGGGGTAACCAGGTCCGTATCTGTCCTCTTCGTACCTAGCAGCGGCTTCCTCCAAGCCCTCTTCATCTTCTGGGCTCAGCTCGCTGCCCGAGGTATGGCCACTCTCGGCCTTGCTCTCTGATTCACTGCCCTCTATACTAAGAGCTGAGAAGGAGTTATCAATCTTAAATTCCTCCAAAGAAGGATACAATGGGGCAACTGGTTCTTGTCCTTGTCCCTTTTGAGTTTGTCCCCGCCGCCTGCGCGGTCGAGGATTTTCCGGAGGGCTGCAGTCCCTCCTCCAGACCCTTATGGGGTCTCCCTTTTCTTTCTTATTTTTATTTTTATTTTCCTTAGGCCTAACCACTTCCCCTTTACTGATGAGGATTCCGAAAGACTATCCTGGTGCTTACTAAGGGCCCTTTGACCTTCCATTATAAGATCTGTGGAGTGTCCATCTTCCAGGCATGAGCGTACCATGCGCCATAAGGGCATCACAGCGCAAACAGAGCAAGCACACACCAGCCACCAGCACTCACAGCGGAAGGATAATAAGAAGCACCAGACAGGAACGGCAGTCCACATACCTGAGGGAAGTTACCTCCTCATGTGTTGGGTTCTGGATCCTCTTCGGCCCCTCGCGTGGTTCCCGGGTTTCGGCACCAGTTGCGGCGGGCGGCAACCCCGTCCAGCGAGGAAAGGCGACCACCACACGAGGATCCTTCCCAATCACATTTTATTGAGGAGCTGCTTGGTTGAGGGAGAGCTGAAGCGAGGGGCGCCAAAAGGCCAAAAACGCCTGCTTATATACCGTTGGGTGAGCATGGGTCGTTCCCTGATTGGTCTGTGACCGGTTGCTACTAGCAGCCGCCACGGGATTGGCTGGGACTAGAACTCACTTGCGCATGCGCGGGGTTTGGGCGCGAAAGTCCACTAGGCTTTACCGTTTATGGAGTTGTTTACTGCTAAGGCTGCCAGGAAGCAGGCGCCATCTTGTAATGGCGTCGCTGCCGGCTTCCTGCAGTGTTGTTCATTCATTCTTTCATTCATTTTGGTGCCGGTACTGGGGCTTGAACTCAGGGTCTGGTGCTTTCCCTTAGCTTATTTATTTATTTATTTATTTATTTGTTTGTTTGTTTGTTTGTTTGTTTGTTTTTTTGGCCAGTCCTGGGCCTTGGACTCAGGGCCTGAGCACTGTCCCTGGCTTCTTCCCACTCAAGGCTGGCACTCTGCCACCTGAGCCACAGCGCCACTTCTGGCCGTTTTCCATATATGTGGTGCTGGGGAATCGAACCGAGAGCTTTATGTGTAGGAGGCAAGCACTCTTGCCATTAGGCCATATTCCCAGCCCTTTCCCTTAGCTTTTTAACCCCTCCAGTTCCAACTTT